>NC_090235.1:27563490-27815990 GCF_024489055.1 Chanodichthys erythropterus
CCTATGCCTTATGTGCCTATTTGCTTTATAATAGGTGAACTGACTGGCTTGGGACAAGTAATTGTAAGCAGTTCTTTCTAAGGAAAGCAACACTACTAATAACTCACACCCGGTTGAATGTGGGGGGAGTTTCACTGAATTGAAAAGAGATCACTGTGATTTTGCCAAGTAAGACATGTTCCTGGATCAATCATCTTTTGTTGATCCTGGAACAACATTCCTGTCAAAAAAACAAAACAAAAAAACATAGTCCTAACCTTATCCCAACCCCTAAACATAACCTTACCTATAACTTTTCCCTAAAACCAGAGTGAAATGATAGGTGAATAAGAATGATTGTTGTAAGCCTAAACTTGACATTAACTATAAATCTATCCCTCTAATCTGATTGGTTGATTGGAATGTTGTTCCAGGATTAACACTGATGTTGACTTATGAACAAGTTCTACTCGGTGAAATCATGTTCACCTTGAAAAAAGGGAGGGAAATACACTACTGTTCAAAAAGATTATACTTTTATTCAGCAAGGGTGCATTAAACTGATCAAAAGTAACAGTTAAGACATAGATATCAAAAATGATTTCTAGTTCAAATAAAAGCTGTCCTATTCATTAAAGATTCTTGGGGGGGGGGGGGGAATAAATAAATATATATATATATATATATATATATATATATATATGTCACTCGTATTGTTTTGAATGGGAGAAAGTGTAACGCGCAATCGCGCGCAATATGGCGGAATAAGTCCCGCCTTCTAAATAAGAACCAATCGCCGACTGGTAAAGTCATCGCGTCACTGCAGCGGCCGTTAGAACCACTGGTTTCTATAGAAACAGTCAGACGCGCGCCTCAGAAATGAAGCACAAGTAACGCGCATTTAGGTTTGCGCATGCGCATTAGCTTGATTCAGCCTGAAAATTTTTTTTTTTTTTTTTGTCATGATTCGAGAGTTTGGAAAAACCATTATGAGACAGTTGTTGTCAGATTTCATTGGTGATTTCAAATAGGAAATTTAATCGTAAGGTTGGCGAACAGTTTTGGAGAATTTGATGTTTCCCCATTCAAAGAGATAGGAGCAGCATGATGCCCAGTATGCCCGAGAGATGGCCGCCGAGTGAAATGACTTGTCTTAAAGGTACAATATGTAAAATCTTTGCAGTAAAATATCCAAAAACCACTAGGCTAGTTTTATATATTTTGTCCAGCTGATTACAAACAGAATCTCTAATGTTTTCAACTACTTGTAAATAATGAGAAAATTCCCATTCTAAACAGTGACACAGGGCAGTGCAGTCTCCTGTCAATTACGTCAGTTACCTTTGTTACCGCCTTTACTAATGTAGAAACCACATGACATCAGTGCCGTGGACAAATGCGGAAGTAGTGTCTAGCGTCCAGCAAACCACAAGCTTGCTTCAAGCAATTCCTTATTTACTTCTTGCACGTTTTATGGTGGATTTTGTTACTTATTTATGGAACATAATTACTGTTTACCATCTGCCGCTGGTTCTGTCGACAAGGACAGCTCCCGTAAACTCATGACCGGAAAAGCGGAAGCGGCGCCGGCGAATGTGTCATAATAAAAGTCCCGCTGCTTGTGAGGCGTGTATTGATCAATCGCTCCAGCTCCTCGTTCAGCTCCCGCAACACTCGGTCCTGCTCTGCTTCATACTACAGTAACGTTAATAATCGCATCCACGAACATGAGTTCTTCCAGACTCCAATCCCTATTCCTTTGCATCGTCCGTTGAGATAGAGACCACATTTCCCAAGTTTCCGCTCTAAAACTTGGCGTCATCAAACTACGCCTTTGTTTCGAATAGGCTTCTAGCGACCTCTAGCGGAAAAAAATATCACAAATTGTACCTTTAAAGGGACTTTGATAATACGAATTCTGAAGGATCATTATTGTCATCACTGGAGGTAATTACATTTTAAAAAATATTAAAATAAAATAATTTTAAATTATATTTAATAATATTTTGATCAAATACACACAGCCTTTATAATCATAAGACACTTCTTTCAAAAACATTAAAAATGTTACTGACCCCAAACTTTACAACGGTAGTGTATATATTATGCAAATAATTAAAATAGATACGTTTATAACATTTTTCATTAGATTTATACCAATTCAGACACTGCCCACATCAGTTGTACTGTGTGCAGGCATAATAATTCAAATCATGCAGCTTGTTGAGAAAATGTATGCTTACAACATTACCCTGGAGGATGAATAAAATTCATACTTAGATTCCAAAAATTAGATTGGCTTTTTTTTTTTTTTTTTTTTTTACTTGGATGAGTAAGCAACCACTCAGAACACCCTACCTAGAGCACCCTAGAGCACTCTAGCGCCATGTTTTGCACAGGTAAACACAACTAATGTTTCTTCGGAAAATATAAAAATTTAGAGTCACAGTCCTACCTCTCTTATTTCTTGTCCTGCTCCATTGTAAGACTGTAACTCTGCCAGTATCCCATGGGCCTCTTCCAGCACGGCACTAACCTGGTTCCACACGGCTGTCTCGGCCTCTGTGGGCTGAGCATCTGTGGGCAGAAGTCAGATCAATTAAGTCAGAATGTGATAGTCATATGCCTAAATGATACACCTTTTTCAATTCCTCGCTCGGTCTACCTGAGTTATATCATATCACCTCTGTCACACCGTCATACTGAGAATTTCTTCCTGTCCTGATGGGTAACAGTTATGTTTTGGATTGTGTTCAACCAGTCAAATCAGAGTTACATCTGAAACCTGGGCAATTAATTGAAATAAAGCTTCATGGTGTGAGTTAATATGGTGCTAACATTGAATTATCTTCTTTCTTTGGCACCCGGAGGGGGAAGCTCTTTCCAACGGGCTTTGAAAGATAGGAACCATAAATCCACATGGATTAATCTGGTAATGATGATGGTGTTATTGTGAGTCAGAAGTACATGAGGAGGATTTAGGTCGTGTTGGTGTGTGTTAGGATTTGTTGGGCTTGATATTAACAGCTCTAGTGGGAAGTGTCAACGAAAGGCCAATGAAGCAGCTCCACGCGGAGTCACTGGCGAAGCTAGGATGGGTTTAAAGAGTCGTCAGCTTCCAACGCAGCGAGCGTCACAGACATTTGATTAATAAGCTGACAACAGCAGGCAGGAAAGCAAAGGCAAACGGATGTCGCCCCCTGGTGGATGTTAATTTAGGTGGTGGACCTCTCTCTATCTTTTAGTTTTCAACCACAGGATATACACTCTTAAAAATAAAGCTTTCAAAAAGGAGGTTTTCACAGCAATGAGGAGAAGAGCCATTTTTGTTTCCCCAAAAAACTTTTCAGTGAACAATTCTTAAAAAAAACATTTTTTTTTCTTTAAAGAACATAATCTGAAGAACCTTTTTCATCTTCAACAAACTTTAGTGCAATGGAAAGGTTCTATGGATGTTGAAGATTCTTTATGGAACCACAAATACCAATAAAGAACCTTATTTTTAAGAGTGTACACAGTGTAAAAACTGCAGCAAGGGGCATTTTGGCTAATGCCATCATTAAAAGTCTTTGCTAGATCAGACTTCTTAGTCTCCCCAAGCCTTGATAAGTACGATAAGTGATCTGCGTGAAGCAGGGGTCTCTCTGCCTAATTTAAAAATGCACACCCTTATACTGCATCCAAACCAATGCATTTCTGTCTTTCTGTCTCTGTTTGAATGAATGCACACATACATGTTTGTGCTATCAGCTGAGCAAACCTACTTCAGTGCAAACACACACACACACACATTACGCTTCAGTGTAATTGTCAGTGGCCCCTCCCAAACATGTCACCTTCGGGTCTGCTTGCTTATCCTGCCTGTGATCTTCAAAGAACAGATTGTGTGAAGACTAGCATCAGTGTTACATTATTACTGTAATGTTTGCTTTCCCTTTTGCACACTTTTATTGTGCAGTGCACCATTTAGACCTTTTGGTTCATCGCATGTATCAGCAATTCAGTAAAACAGATCTGATGTTGAGCTCAAAGACTATTTATATGTTGTTGTGTCTTGTATTTGAGATATTATTGAATTTTTATGTATGCCATTAGGGGCACAGTAACCCATTTCAGAACTAAGGAAATGTAAACCAGTGCTGTGTAACAGAGGTGGTCATTGTTTCACTGTCACAAATTCAAAAAGTCTAGATCAGGAGAGCAGCTGTTGTCCAGATGTTTTGATCGTGTATTCAACATTTTGATATTACTTTTTTATATTTCATGGATTCTGCTATAGGGTCAATGACAAGTAAGAATTGTCAAGATTTAGTTTAAAACACATGTGCCGAGTTCTTGGAAATGTAATATTTGTGTTCTTGTTGGTTTCATGTTTCCTTAACACCTTAATGCATGTGAGTGTACATATCATTCTTTTTCAAGATATTTTTATATAACATTATTTAAAAATTGTATTCATGAATAGTTTGACTACCTTCCACTAATGAAGCCAAAATAGGCCTCCATAGCCAGCAATGACATTTCCTCTCTCAAGATCCTTTAATGTACTAAAAACTTATTTAAATCAGTTAATGTGAGTACAGTGGTTCAATATTAATATTATAAAGCGACGAGAATATTTTTGGAGTGCCAAAAAACTAAATAACGACTTATATAGTGATGGCCAATTTCAAAACACTGATTCATTAAGCTTCGGAGCATTATGAATCTTTTGTGTCAAATCAGCGGTTCGGAGCGCCGAAGTCACCTGATTCCAGCAGTTTGGCGGTTTGACACGCGAACCGAATCATGATTCGACACAGAAGAATCATAACGCTCTGAAGCTTAATGAAGCAGTGTTTTGAAATCGGCCATCACTATATAAGTCACTATTTTGGTGCACCAAAAATATTCTCGTCGCTTTATAATATTAATATTGAACCACTGTACTCGCATGAAGTGATTTAAATATGTTTTTAGTACATCAATGGATCTTGAGAGAGGAAATGTCATTGCTGGCTATGCAGGCCTCACTGAGACATTGGATTTTAACAAAAATATCTTATTTGTGTTCTGAAGATTAACGAAGGTCTTACGGGTGTGGAGCAACATGAGGGGGTGAACTAACCCTTTAATGATATTTTATTAATGATATGAAATATTATATAATATAATATAATATTTTAAATAAAATAACTTAACTGCTTTTTAAAGAAATATTATGCCTAATTATTATTATTTTAATATTCTATCCTTTTAATGTGACTTTTTTCTTATTATGATCTCAGGTCATTTACACCACTGAGACATTTTTCACTTTAAGCCCCACAAATAAATATCATAATGAATTTCAATATAGAAATGAAACACATGTCCATCATAGGAGAGGCGTATTTAAGTCAATTAATCAATATATTTGGAAGAAAATGAACTTATGTCATTGACCCTATAATGAATTACAAGCAAAGGAATTATACAGAATGGCCTGTGTCACTTTAAGAGCATCTCCTGCCAACTTAATTATTTTTTTAGAGGAAGGACAGCCTACATTTCATGTTATGGACTGGACAACAACCGCTCCAAGTCTTCCGGGTTCTCACACTTGAAGGACAGGAGTTTTATTTCCTCCATAAATAAGGAGATGTTAGGCATGTAGCTGTTAGAGGTGTCATAAAAGGAAGGATTACTCAGGAGGGAGAGAAATGCTTAGGTAAGGGTTAAAAGGGAACACGACATCAGAGAACAAGGAAATTGAGGCTCCCCTTTCAAAAGGCAGCTTCCATTCCCACTTCCTTAATTTCTCAGACTGGTTAATAATGCATTCACTCACACTCACACACACACACACATCCAGATACACAAGGACAAACAGGAACAGAATATGAAGCCAACACACTTTACAAGTCTGCAAAGGTTTGGGCAAAAAAGAGGAGATAAGTTAAGTGTTATGTGATTATTTCCATCCCACTCTTAACTGCTAAAAAAAAGCATGGCATTCGTACAACGACCTTTAGTTCAGCGGATCACAGTCGACCTGGAGATGTGCGCAAAAAAAGTCACGTCACAAATTGAGGTCACCGAAAAACACTTGAATGCCAAGCATTGATGCACAAACAGAGGGATGGCGGAGAAAAGGAAGTGAAAATGTAGAGGACAGCGAATGAGGAGGAACCGTGATGAAAAGGGAAAGAAAAGCAAACTCAAAACATAAGAAGCTGATGGTCTCACGTTCAAAGTCAAGGAAAACTATTGGGCCATGCTCAAGTTCGGTGCAAGCCAGCAGTTTCAGGAGATTTCCCATGATCCCCCTGGAACAGAGAGAAGGGAGAAGCGTGTGGGTCATGGGAGGTGTGGCAGATGTGTCTCTGGTGTTGGGTGTGTGTTCGTGTGAATGTGCATGGAGTCTGGGGATGAGGGGTCGGGCGTATAGGGTTTGGGATGGACTTTAGGTGTTGCTCCGGATATATGAGATTCTCGGGTGGTGTTGATATGGTCACATGGATCACACTGAAACTCCTTCTTTCTGCTCCCTTACTATATATGAAGGGAAATAAATGATCTTTTGGTTGGCTTCCACATTAAGAGAGCAAAAAGAAATGGCTTCCAAAAACAAAAGTCTGTCTTAATCTACCTAGAGGATACGTTTATACCAGCTCCAACCCTGATATCTCCATCTCCAATCACACACATATACATCTGAGCACACGTACACACACTGTACACCAGCGAAACACTTACTTTCAAAATCCAGGAAAAAATGAGGACAGTTCTCTAAATCCTTGCCAAGGACTTTAATGAGGTTCCCCATGGCCGGCAAACCTGGGCAAGGAAGACAAATACATATAGTACAAAAAAACACAACCTAGATGATAATCATTAGCAAAAATCCTGTGTATTTTCACTGTAAAAACACTGGATGTTTTCATATGCTGTAGAAAGAGGCCAGAATGTGTATTGGTAAATGCTGGAAAAGAAAAAAATAGTGCTAGTTTTCAACAATAATGAAAAGGCAGCTTGTGTCAGCATCAACAAAGTAATTTTTGACCAAACTTGAGTGATATAACTTTGCTGTGTAATATTTGTTGTGTGGACAGGAATGAGTTGATTTTTATATATATATATATATATATATATATATATATATATATATATATATATATATATATATATATATATATATATATATATATATATTTCCTAGTTTTTCTTGGCTTTGTCATAAATTGAAATGCAATGAGAAAGGAAGCATTCCATGTCTTTCCTTCAATAAGAACGTATGTACCCACCCCAAGTCTTTTGGCAACCGTGAGAGGATCAGTAAACTTTCTGTGTCCTTTAAAGGGGACCTATAATGCCCTTTTCACAATATGTAATATACGTCTCTGGTGTGCCCAGAATGTGTCTGGGAAGTTTCAGCTCAAAATTCCCCACAGATAATTTATTATAGCTTGTCAAATTTGCACATATTTGGGTGTGAGCAAAAACACACCATTTTTGTGTGTTTCCCTTTAAATTCAAATAAGCTGCTGCTCCCAGTCCACTTTCCAGAAGAGGCCAGAGCTATAACAGCTCGCACTTCAGTTGCTGAACAACAACAAAGCTTGAAATCTCACGCAGCTAAAATGACGATTGTCAGTAACGGTGTTCAACCTTGCATTGTTCAAACTGGAGTCAGACACTGATGGAGAGACTCAGGAAGAAGTTACAACTTTTAGAATGTAGCTAGAGTGGCTAGTGGATAAATTTATGTAGTTGCTGTGGAGTTGATTCAACTCATTGACTAGCATATTCCGTCATGTTAATCTTTAGTGCAAATCCAGCGTTGAATTGATCCTTGTTTGTGAAGCAGTCTGGTGTAAAATAACAGCATGGTGACAACACTCTACTACAACAACTCTTCCTCTTATCTAAAGCAGCCCAACATGGCCTCAGGCCCTTTGTTGCATGTTCTCGTGGGCAGGGTTTATGTAAATTTTAGGGTTAGTGATGTCACTAAGCCGGGAAGAGGCTTGTTGATGTCCCTACCAACTGTTTGTTGTAGTCCTTAAACAGCGAATTCTTTAAAATAAAATATCTCCTTTTGCATTGAACTTTGAGTGTCGTAACTTTGCAGATGTTGTTTATGCTCTAACAGCAACATAACATACTAACTAAAGTTAAAGTGAAATCATAATCAACCCCCCCTTTAAGAACATGCAAGGGGTTCTTTTCCCATCACTTTATCTCCTCCTGGAAACAAGGAGTACCAGTACCCCACTCAGCATCAGTGAGAGCTATAATAGTGAGCTCTGTGTGCATTTGCCTGCCATAGAGGAGCTGAAAGGGTGAAGTACCAGTTGCAGCATGTAGAGTGGCACGGTACACCTGCAAGAATTCAGCTACCATAGGTTTCCATAGCTTATGGTGCTGGATGGCCATTTGGACAGTGTGTTTGAGCACACGGTTGAACCATTGAATTAACTGATGGATAGTAGAGAGAAGAACGATGGTGACGATTATTCCTTCCTTTCAGAAAAGCAGTAAAAGCAGCAGACATAAATTGAACACCGTTTTTCCATGGTGGCTGATGACAGAAACAAATACACAGAATCTGTATTGACAGTGTTAGTAAAGAAGTCCTCAGCAGTGTCAAATGGCCTGACTATATCCACAGCCACTTTCCACCATGGTCCATCTGGCAGCGGCACTGGCTGGAGAGGAACATGATGTGACCTGACAGCTTTGTCATTGAGCTGACACATGTAGCAGGAACGGACAGCATCATGAACCTCAGCATCCAACCCTGGCCACCAATACCAATAGAGATCACAAAGCCATTATTTGGTTCTCACCTCTCCCTGATGTCCTTTGTGCACTATGGAGACCAGCACAGATCAAAGAGCAGCAGATGCAATCATCAACATCAACAACAGACAGAGAATAAAAAGTGGCAGAAAGTCCATGAAGTCCAGCACAGCCAACACCCTTAGTGGTAAGCAGGGTTGTCAGTGCCTGATGATCTGTAGAGAAAAAACCGCGGCCCCACAGATAAGTACAGCACCTCTCAATGGCCCATATGCATACTAGTGCCTTCTTTTCCACCATGGCATATGCTCGGCAGTATACAACGTACGTGATGCAAAGGCCACAGTTCATTCAATGCCATCCAGGCTGACCTGACAAAATCTCCCAGACAACAGTCAGAAGTGTCTGTGGAGTCATGCGTAGTGTGGGGTCCTATAATCCCAAACCAGGGCTGTTTGCTAGCAGCCGTTTTACTTTTGTCAAACTTTGTTCAGCCTCTTTTGACCTGCCTAATTCTTTGGCTCTTGTAGGCATGTGCACTGGAGCTACAACGGTGGCAATATCAGTCCAAGTAAGGAGCACAAAGTAGAGGCATCAGAAGGTGCAGGAGCATTGAGAATCGCCTGTACACATGATTCATCAGGAAGAAGATCCTCCACAATATGACCTAAGAATGGCAGGCTGGTTTGCCAGAAGCGACACTTGTTTATATTGAGATGCAAGCCAGCAGTTTCTTGTCATTTTACGACAGCTTTGTCATGCATCTGTATGTCACATCCATGGATGTCATCCAGGCAAATTTAATGGTCATCATCTTCTGAAATTCTGTAGGTGCTGAAGCCAATCCGTGAGGATCACAACAAAAACGGAACAGTCCGTCGTGAGTAATAAAGGCTATGAGGTTTTATTTTTTACTTTTGGTGCTTGGGTGTGACAGTTTTATCCAGCTTTACACTGTGTATAAAGTTTTTAGCACATCCAAACTCAGTTGACTTAGCAACTGTGGACTGAAAGACTGGCACAGGAGAACAAGGCATGGGAAGAGGCAGGACTTAGGTCCCTCTCCATGAGTGGTGTCCCTTACGTAGCAGGAACTGAGTTGTTATGTAGGGAAACATTCGCTGACAAACACCCAACCACTGTAATACATCACAAGCCTGGCTGTAGATTGCGACAGCACAATATTACTGAAATGGCATGCATAAGTGCTTTAGAGTAGGATAGATACGGAAGACCCACTGTCAACCACCAAATCCACCACACAAGTCTGTGAGTCAGAAGAGGATATTGTCACTGTGCTTATAATGCTGGGAAAATGAGCTGAATTTTCTGTGTACAGTACAGTAACTTCTGGTAATTCAATTTCACGGACCTCATGCGCATTTGATTGCGCTAATCGGCACAGTTTAGCGTAATGTCCACAACCTGCTCGTACAGGGGTGGTAACTTGGCGTAAATTTGAAATGGATTTAGCCTGATCGGCAGCAGAATCAATCTGGCTTGCTAACATAACAGCTCTGTCCAGTATAAAATCAGTTTCTAGTAAAAGTCTCCCACATATTCATGGGCTAAGCATATTCTCTATTAACTGATCACAAATTACTGGCACCAAACTCACATGAAACAACAAGTTCTCACAAAGCACAATGTACTGTAAAACTGTCTCATGATGTGAGGCACCTGACAGCAATTACAGAAGGCATGGAATTCAGCTACCTTTTTAGCTTTTGGTACGAAGTAGGCTTTCAATGCATCCTTATACGTTGTATCTTGAGGTATTGATGCAGTACAGCCTTCTGTCTTTAGTCCGGCCAGGCATCCCCTGTGGCATCAATAACCCGTAGATCATTTTCAAAAATCTGCAACCATGTGCTGAACGGCATAGCAGGCTCACCAGGGCAAGGCAGGAAGAAACTCGGGAAAGGCACGTTAGCAACAGCGATCTTCTTGACCGACAATTGCAGAAAAAAGTCTAATCCTTGTCGCCAATTTGTGGTGTCTCTCAGGAATTAAGTTAAGAACACAAGACAGGAGTAGCGAACTTCATCTATCTTTACTCTTCAGTTCAGAAACAGTTCAGACTTCCTTTTTACAATACAATTCACTTACGAACACAACAATGTTAATATAATGTTAGTCTTTTTTCTGTCACCATATTGTTTGTTGCAGTGCAGCATTTGAGTGTATTGCAGGAAAATGAGCAGAAATAACTGGTCATGACACATCACACAGGCAGGAACAAACACTTTTTGGTGGTGATTTACTATTGTGTGTTATAACCATATTGAATGAACAGAATTCAAACTAACCATGTGTAACAACACTATGTAACCAGCCGTGACTAATAGTTTCTAGCGAATTTGATTGTCCATACTGTCAGTGAAGTTGTTATGTGACATGATACAATAATAGATAATTATGTTTTTAGCCCATTGAGATTTCAGTGTGGGTGGGGCTACCCAGAGTGACATAAATAGAAGTTGACAAAACGTCTTGTCACTTGTCGCATTCATTATTGGCTTAGACAAAAACTGCTTTTTGCTTTATTACATTGCATTTGGTTAGAACATTATGTTGTACCATTAACATAACTGTTCCGTTTGTTCAGTTTGTTCAATTTGCATGTGTTTAATATCAATTGCAGTTGGGAAGGGACACCAAATGTTGCAGCTTCTCTTGGTAGTAGCTTGCAAGAGAGGAATAATTCTGGACACAATGCTATCTAGAAACATTCAAGAAATAAGCTAGCTGGATTATCATGGTATTGGTAATAGTACAACCCATCATGCCATTTCCCAAGAGACACAAATGCGCATATTGGCAGTGTTTGAACTAAGAATGTGACTGTTTCATATTTCACCTTCAAAATCCTTCATATCAAGCCCTATCCTTTTCTTATGGCACACAAGGCAAAGATGGCTCCTCTCAGCCTGTTTATCACTTAAGAGGCAGTATACCCCCCTTCTGCCTGTCTCCTGGCAACCACCAGTAGAACCCTGTTTCCATGGCTGGACCACATTGCCTCTCCTGTCTGTACTCTATCTGAGGCTTTCATAAGCTACCAGCCAAATCCGAGTCTAAAGTATCCAACTGTCTATTAGAAGATCTATCTATCTATCTATCTATCTATCTATCTATCTATCTATCTATCTATCTATCTATCTATCTATCTATCTATCTATCTATCTATCTATCTATCTATCTATCTATCTATCTATCTATCTATCTATCTATCTATCTATCTATCTATCTATCTATCTATCTATCGTCATCCCATTTTCTTCATAGGATAAAGTAAACCTCAATTTAATCAATCGCGCCTGACTAAAGGTCTCACTCAGGAATTTGTCAACCTGCAGGTGTCATGTCAACAAAAAAATCATACAGCTTGACATATATGACTGTCCATTACTTACCAGCCAACAATTTTTTGCCTTAAAGCCTCACTGTGCTAGTCCTTTCTGTTTCCCACTCCTATCTCAGTCTCTTCCTCCCCTGTACTCCTCCTCCAGAGCTGTCCCTGAGCCCAGCTGTGAAGAGTCCGTGCCGTACAGCCCCACAGGAACCCTCTCAGCCTTACCAACGGTCCCCTCTGCAGCTCTGCGTTCAACATCGCTCTGCTCTTTTCACACTTCTCTTTTTCTGACTGCTATTTAAAGGCAGGGCTTATTTTAAAAGAGCCTGGTTAAACCGTTTCTCTGTGGTGCCACTGTATGCGTTCGCTTGGTTTTGATAGGGTGAGAGGTTAGAAAAATGGTGGCTTATTCTAGTGCAGGGGTTTAACGATGGCTTGAACTCTCTAGCTGCAGTTTCCTGTGTACGAATCATCTCCTCTGCTGAATTTAAAAAAAGCACAGTTGCTCTGCAATAAGAGAAAGTACCCAGTCTTTTTTGCTATTTTCTGGTTTGAAATGAATGATATGATATTAAAATGTGTGTTTGGGATTAAAACTTAAAAAAAAGAAAGGAAATTCATTAAAGCAGAGTTTGTAGAACTAAATATTGAGAACAGAGCTCCAGTGTACTAGTTATAAGGAAGTGACCCTGGTGGCAACTGTCTGAGGTAGAAACTAGAGCAAAAATCGTGTGCTTACAAAGCAATATCACACTGTCCCTTTCTGATCTGCTTAGGCTAGTCCAGACCTGACCAGGGAAATGCATATTTATTGTAATATCACATCCAGGATGTTGCATAACTTTAACAGTAAAGCTTTTATCTCAAATATCTTTTCATGATTTCATTACTGGATATAAAGAGATGACTACTAAATAAGCACTGCTTCAAAGAAGGAAACAAATATCTCTAAATGTTTCAACATAGCATCTGTTCGTAGGCTATTTTTGATTGAATTGTGACTCTGCTGTTTGTGCTGAAACCAATAAGAAAATCTGCGCCATCATAAAGTGGGCAGACAGAATGCAGTTGCTTTCAGACACTTCTGTGGCTTTTTGCCTTCTATTTTTACATCTTTTTCTCACACATGCTGCCATATGGCTTGGCGAATGGGGCCGCATTGTTTTTGGTCCATACCTTTGCTTGCGATTTTCCTCACGGAGCACTTCACTGCATCAAATGAGAGCCTGTATGTTTCTCCTGCAGTATCACAGCATCAGCCTCCGCTACCTGAGAGAAACAACAAGAAATAAAGACAGATTAGTTGGATTCGGAGAAAAGGCTCAGAATGGGAACAATATGGCAGGGTCATATATGGAGGTTATGGCTGTGCCTACATACAGAGGCTTGTTTTTAAGTAGTCACTCTGGCAGACAATAAAATGATAAACCTCTGGGGAGGGATTCATGGGATGTATTCGACAGGTCACAATCTGATTCATTTCTTGAGTGGCATGGCCTGCCACCAATCTATCATTACATCCAGCAAACACACTCGCCCACCCCAGTATAACCTTCCAAAAAGAAGCCATGTAAATTGTTAGCTCGATGCATTATGCGGCAATGTCCCTCATAAATCTGAGGCAGTGTGCAGCACATTGTGCATCACGCAGCACACAAAGCGATCTGCTCACTGCAGTGGCTTTATGACTGATCAGATACTTCTACTAGAATAACATCTGGGGATCATTTACCACACCAACATGATGTAGGCTAGGCTGACTCAGAATCAGTTCTACTGTTTAAAGGTGAAGTATGAAATTTAAAGTTGTTACTTTTTTCTATGCAAGCTTAATAAGCAAGAAGATTCGTTTTCCCAGAAAGTGGAAACATTGTGTCTTTTGTCATTGACTCATGCAATAGACACACTGATTATGAAAATATATACAATTAGAGTTGTCAAAAGTACTGACTTCGGTACAAAGTTGGTACTGAAATGTAAAAAATGTGAAGCTTTTGAGTGGATTCGTAAACACCTCTGATTGGCCATTGTGTTCACGTGCTCATCAGATATGTCTGTGATTGGCTACAATGATTAACGCATGGAAGTGTTTGAATTTGAAAGCGTTTTGAAAGAGCCTTCTATCAGTGGACTGGTTTATGATAAACGCCTGCTTTCAAACGCTCCCGTGTGTATCTGTGTAAGAGCTCGGTGAAGAACTTCATTGATTACAACATGTTTTTGAAGCGCTGATCATTGAAACCAATCACAGACATATCTGATGAGCGTGTGAACACAATGGCCAATCAGAGGTGTTTACGAATCCGCTCAACAGCGCTCAAGGGTCACATTTTTAAAATTTCAGTCGGTACTTTTGACAACCCTATATACAATACCGTTCAAATGTTCAAACTTTTGAATGATAGTACCATTTGTTTTTCTATAAAGTAGCTAGTAATCTTTAAAACAGTGTTTGATGCATGCTGTGGAGTTTCAGTATAGTCCAGCGGTTTATGACCTGCAATTGAATTCACTGCAGCATTGAGGGACTTAATGACCATGCTGAGGACAGGGTCATCCAGGGTCATCTGGGACCAAGAAATGCCTTTGAGACCATGTTTAGTACATAGATCAAACCTGTCCACCCCCAGAAGAAAAAGAGTGTTTAAATGTCAGAGGATAAAGTTGTAATGATTTGTACTATGTAGGTCTGACTGATGTTCATGTCACAGTGAACAAAACACAAGGTCAAGCATTTCTTAATGAACTCTGACCTTTGCCAGAAACATTCTAACAATGCTGTGTCAGGTCACAGTAACTTTAAAAGGACTTAATCTAAAGGACTTGCATTACAATAAAGAGCTCTCTGAGAAACTGGAACAGATGTTCTCTTCTGCATTCAGTCTTTACAGAAGGCTCTTAAAGTTATTTTAGCCCATTTAAAGACCATTTATAGCTCCATGTGCACTAATGTTGCCTTTATTTTCAGTTTTCGAAGCAGAAATGAGTGAGAATAGACTCTACTACAGGGCAGTGCCTTATCTTCCACTAAAGGTGCTTATTAGTACCTTTAAGGGGTACCCTTAAGGTACTACTATGAAACTTTTAGGAGTAAATAAGGTACAAATTTGTCCCTTTAAGGGTTCTGCCCCCAGTGATAAGATGTTGAACCCCTGAAGGTTCAATTTGCACAATCTGTACATAAAAACATCTGCAAATATTTTAAGCTCTTATGGAAAATTGATTGTGATGTTCCTCATTTGTAAGTCACTTTGGATAAAAGCGACTACCAAATGAATACATGTAAATGTGTGAATAGGTCCATAGAAACCAATTTTTTTATTCAAAATTCAGGCTTGATGTGAATGTGCGAAAACGCGGTTTGCAAATTAGAGTCAAACTAGAGTAAAAGCCTCCAAGCCTACACATTATCAACCTTGAATGAGCCATCTGTTTGATCGGAATGCGCCTTTAGAGGGGGCATCGTTTATTTATGATTTAAATTCATAAAGTTAAAGTTATATGGGTATGGGAGAAACTAGCCCACATTATTCTACCTGCCATTATCAAAAATGACTCATTAATATAATTAAAACACAGAAGCACTTTCAGCATGTATTTCTTTCAAAGAAGAATGAAAGTGTGTGGGTAATAGAGAAATTAACAAATGATAAAGAGCTTTTTCATTTTTATTGTCAGGCTTTCATAAATTCAGTAAAATTGTACTACTTTTTGACAGGAATGTGAAAATGTGGCACAATTTACCTAAATTCACTATTTTACTCTTGCCACCTCATTATTCTCAGGCAGAGAAACACTTTGTGAAAAAGATATGTGCTTCATTTTAGTGAATGTGCACTTGTAGTGTACTTCAAATCTTCAAAAAATGATGTTTTTTGTTTTGTTTTTTTAAACTGTACTAGCAGATAATATAATATTACTGAAATAAAAGGCCATTTGAGTCTACTTAAAGAAAGTACACTTTCATTACTGTTTCTTAAGTGCACTTTTGTAATAATGTCAAATTAATAGTTTTATCTTAAAGGGTTTGTTCACCCAAAAATGGAAATTTTGTCATTATTTACCAAACCTGTAATACTTTCGTTCATCTTCGGAACACAAATGAAGATATTTTTGATGAAATCTGAGAGCTTTCTGTTCCTACGCAACTGAAACATTGACGCTTCATAAAGAGATCATAAAACTAATCCATATGAATTGAGTGGTTAGTCCAAATTTTCTAAAGAGGCTTGATCACTTTATATCATGAACAGATTTAATTTAGACTTTTATTCACATATAAATATTCATCAAATCACATTTTTGCATGTCAAGCAGATATGGTTGAACTTCTGTTTATGTTCGAAAAGCCTAAATTCAATATGTTCATCATATAAAGCAATTGAGAGTCTTCAGTAAATTTGGACTAAATCGCTAGATTCATATGGATTAGTTTTATGATCTCTTTATGAACTTTTTGAAGCATCAATGTAGATGCATGCCATGGACTGTCAATGGAGGGACAGAAATCTCTCAGATTTAATATAAAACATCTTCATTTGTGTTTCAAAGATGAACAAAAGTCTTACAGGTTTGGAATGACATGAGGGTGAGTAATTGATGTAAAGTTCTTGATTATAACTTTAACTGTGGTGTGTTATTCGATATTACATTTTAAGTTAATGCATTTTAAATATACTAAATTGCTACTACATTTCAAGTGTGCAATTATAGATATATTTAAATACATGACATACAAGTTTCAATAAAAATCACATTAAAATATATATATTCGCAATCAAATATATTCTTTGAAAGTGTATTATTTCCGTAATAAGTATTCTTTTCAAAAGTATGCCAAAGTGTACTTCTTTTTCACAAGGGAAGGCAGTGAATAATAGTAGTGATGATTTCTCTTTCTTTTTCACTCTGCCTATCCCTCTCACTTCCTGTCTGACATGTCCAACTTTTTAATGGGTATCATTATAGCTTCTACAGCGTGTGGAGATAGCATTAGCCTAGCACGATGGGTCCTCTAAGAGAAATCGGTATTGACAGTGGGCTCGCCTCTGGGCTTGATGGGAGATGGCAGCGGCAGGGCCGGATGAAGCGAATGAATGGAAATCCGATGCTACAGCTGACAGGGTAGAAGATGCTCGGCCATCATCGGCCCCTTGTCACCTACGCCAATATTGGAGAACAGCAAAACATGCTAGTGCAGGAACTGGAAAGAGGAGAGAGAAAGAAGGGAACATTTCTCTACCGCCACCCCTCCCCCACGCTCTCTCTCCATCCATGGCACTGGAAGAAAAAAGGCTGAGACCGGAGAATAGCGAGCAGGGCAATTGCAAATTAGCATTGTGTGCCTTTGCTCAAGGGCTGACAGGAGACAAAAGTCTTGATCGCAGAGAATCTCTCATCTTTTTGCTCATTCCTTTTGATGACTGGAATTTAATTATAGAGCGAAATTAATCTTTAGATTTTGGAATTTTCCAATGAATTGCAATTTTAGAACCTTATTAGCAAAACATAATGCCAAAACAATGAGCTAACATCAAACGAACAGTCTGTAATGGATAAATGGATTTTTGATTTCACTGTTTTGCTTCATTGTCCTCTTAATAGAAATACAGCGGCAATATCCAGATTCATAATAACCAAATTCTATCCTCAGGCTCATTTTTTATCTCTTGTTTTTAAAAACAGAACATCCCCTGAGAGTAGCTATTATGTTTTTAGTAGCAACTTTGTCAGCAAAACATTGAAAAGCATCATTAAGAGAATGACCTGTGCACACGCACACATTTAAACACAGGCACGTGCCCCATGCGTTGTGATATCACTGTCTTCACCCTTTGTGACATGTAAACAAAAGACCCTTACAAATCGTCACTGCTATTGGTGTGATTGAGCCATTCTGGCAGCTCATCACCCAAACAACATTGCACTGAGGTCTACCTGCCAGTTTGTGTCTGTTTCACCCATTTTCTTGCCTTCTTGCTCCCTGTGTTGAGCACACCTGCTCAATGTCACGGATCAAAACCAGACGCTAAATATAGCACTTGCAATCTCCTTGGAATAAAGCACCCATCATGCCTGATATTTTAGTTCAGAATCAATTGGAAAAGAACAAACATGAATATCCAATGGTCCAAGCTGGTTTATATTGGTCGGTCTAGCTGGTGAACCGAAGTAGTCTTGCTCGGCACACTAGCAACCCTTGAACTGCATCCAAAACTTATGATGGTAAACATCTATGTAGGCCTTTTTAGCAGGCTAGCCACAATTAACCTGATCAAAAGGTTTTTGTAATATTCAAAAAAGTTTGGGGAGAAATAGGAATCCTAAAGCAATGTTTATCAGATGACTTTGCTTTAAAGGGTTAGTTCACCCAAAAATGAAAATTCTGTCATTAATTACCCACCCCCCATGTCGTTCCACATCCGTAAGACCTTAAAGACCATAAAGCTTGGAAGCTTTATGAATCTTTTGTTTCGGATCAGAGGTTCGGAGTGTGTTTCAAACTGCCAAAGTCACGTGATTTCAGTAAACGAGGCTTTGTTACATCATCAGTGTTTCAAAACGTTTCGAAATTTCAGTGGTTCACGTGACTTTATTTGAAACAAAAGATTTGTAAAGCTTTGATGCTTCATGAAGCAGTGTTTTGAAATCGCCCATCACTAGATATTGTTGAATGAAGTCTTTTTGCTTTTTGCCGCACAAAAAGTATTCTTGTCACTTCATAACATTAAGGTTGAACCACTGTAGTCACATGAACTGGTTTAAATATGTCTTTAGTAGCTTTCTGGGCATTGAAAGTGCTAATTATCAATTGTCAATGGAGGCCTCACTGAGCCATTGGATTTTATAAAAAATATCTTAATTTGTGTTCCGAAGATGAACAAAGGTCTTACGAGTGTGGAACGATATGAGGGTGAGTAATGAATGACATAATTTTTATTTTTGGGTGAAGTAACCCTTTAAGATGCAGGTTTATACTGATGAACATGTGGCGATCATCACAGATTTTTGTATCAAAGCAAACAAAAATGTCCTTAAAGACATCCTGTGCTGAAAACCAAGTTTTTAATGTTGTTTATATGTCTATGTGGTGTTTTTAACATGCTTTAAGACAAACCATGTGTAAATTCATATGTCAACACCATTGCTGAGTATTTTCTCCTTAAAACTGACCTGCGGTTTGAAATCGCTAGTGTCTGTGACATCACAAACTACCTTGTAACCAATCACGTCACGTGAGAGAACCCAGGTTATTCCGGTATATTTTTCTGTGTATATGAAAAATCACGTAGATTTAGTAATATGGTGCGTTTGTAAGGATACTGATTGTTAGAAGGCAGCTGTCTGATTCTGAGATTAAGAACAGGAACATGGTTTGTGTAACGTTAGCAACACATTATTAGCTGTTTGATAACACAGTCAAGCAAAAGTCTAACCATATTAATTACCGTTATGTGTCCGATGTTGTAAAGAATGATATCATTTGTGCAGCGTTTACTTCAGTAAGTCGACTGAGTGGATCTCTGAGCTGACGTGAGTTGAAGTGGGGCTAATTTGCATATTCATTGATCTGCGTATATTAAATGAGGCAAGGATGTAGAGTTACATTTAAGCTATTTTAAGGCATGAAGAAATTTTTTTTTCACAGAAAAAAAACGTTTAAATATGTCATTTTGGTGATCAACGATGAGTTTTAAGGGATAGAATGATTGACTACAGGAGGACTTTAAAATTAAACTTTACATTAATATTTTTATTTAAATTAACATTAGTATATATTTTTATTTCATGTCTATGTCATGTTTAATTTGCATTCATTTTAAATCAGTTTAAATAAAACAAAATATTTTAATTTATTACTTAAATGATTTGTTACAGTATTTTATTAATGTAAATTGTTTAACATTCATTTATAAAAAACACAACTTTTATTGTTAGTTCGTGTTAGGTCAGGGTCCATTAAATAATATCAACAATTACAAATTTTAGATGCACAGCATGATAAGGAGGCTTCTGATACCCATAACTAATGGGAATTTCAATATGACCCAGTTTAAAAACTTGGAGCGAGGATATTTGGGTTTGTGTGAACTCCTCAAGCTTCTGATTGCTCATCAAAGCGTTTGGTGGGATGTCTGGCAGCAACTTTCCTTTTCTCACTGCTCTGATTTTACAGGGTAGATAGACAGATAAGAGGAGATGAGAAACTGGGTATCAGCTCTACCATCACTCACTTTGCCTCTGCCCTTCAGAGCCTGTCTGCCGAAAACAAAAGTCTTGGTCTTGTACAGCAGTCTAGTTCTCACTGCCCCAATAGTGTGAACCAGTGTGAACTAGCCTTGTGGGTCATTTTTTGCTATTCTATTTGTTAAGTGAAGCTAGATAATTGAAGCTACACTTAATCATTTTAATATTAAAATTTATGCAAGATGTTTCCATAATAGCATGTTAGACATCAGGACAAAGGACACTGACAAACAGTAGATACTTCTGCAACTCTCATATTCCCGAAGGTGGTGATGCACTGATTATAAAATGCATGCAAAAGCAAAAAAGGTCCTGAGACTATCTTCTGTCATCTAGATACATATTGTCCTTCTGAAAGAGATCTATGAGTCTGCATCAGTGTAAAGTGTCTGGCCTACATGCTATGGGTGCAGATAGACATACCATCTCAAATAGCGCTGTCTCAGCCGTTCCTCTCGCCTCAGGCCTGTAGGAAATCAAAATGTGGACATAGGTCACCATGACCTAATATAGTATCTGTAACCATTTCCTGTGACAGCTGTTCTGAGCGATGTACATATTGTATAGCATCATTTTTATATGTACGTAGGAAAATAGTTTAATTTATTTGAAGGATTGCATTTGAAGCGAGACACTGATCTTGAAAATGGCTAAATCAATCATAATTACGTTCCTTACAGTTAAACACATTGAGGGTAAATGAAGTTGCAAATTCTTTCAATTAATTATAAGCATTAAAGAAAGTTTGATAAAGAGCCTGACCTCGTTTAGCGAGACAAATTTTTAAGCTTCCTTTTGAAACTCCATTAATATGCTATAAGATCCATTGGCAAAATTTGTGGTATTATTCCTGTAAGTCATTAAAGTCATTAAAGTGAAAGTATAGTGGGACTTTAAGAGGGGATCAGACTATCCATACAAAAATAGTATGTGTGCCTTTATACTTCAGAATGGCTTTTTTTTATTTGAAATGTCTTAGCAGTGTAGACATTAATTAAGAATTTTGATAGCACACAGGTTATCAATTGTATGGATTTAGTTAGATTTGATTCATCAGGTTGTTTAATTTTTTTTTTTTTTTTTTTTTTTTTGCGGTTTCAAAGTTAATCCATTAGGCCTCTCGTGAAAGATGTCAGCATCCTCATGGAGATAAATGGCTCTAAGCTAAAGGTCACTTAGCATGGTGTTCCTTTTGAATCATATATGACCTAACATATACAGATACACAAGGAAGATATTTTGAAAATCTGTTTTTTGTCCATACAATGGAAGTCAATGGGATCTGCTGTTGCTTGAACACCAACATTCTTCAAAAACTCTTGTGTTTTGAAGAAGAAGAAAAAAAAAAATCATACAAATTTATAACAACATGAGGGTAAATGATATCAAGAATTTACATTTTTGGGTGAACTGTCCCTTAAATAACAAAAGGAAATTTAGAACCAGAACACCTTTTGGGAAAACCTGTTTGATAAAAGTTTTTTTTTTGCTATTCTGTTTGGTAAGTGAAGCTAGATAGTTGAAGCTACACTTAAAGGATTAGTTAACTTCTGAATGAACATTTCCTGATAATTAACTTTTCATCCAAGACATCAAAGTCTTTCTTTCTTCAGTTGAAAAGAAATTAAGGTTTTTGAGGAAAACATTCCAGGATTTTTCACCATATAGTGGACTTCAGTGAGGTACATCAGGTGGAAGGTCCAAATTGCGATTTCAGTGCAGCTTCAAAGCGCGCTACATGATCCCAGACGAGGATTAAGGGTCTTATCTAGTGAAACGATCAGTCATTTTCTAAAAAAAATAAAAATTATATACTTTTTAACCACAAATGCTCATCTTGCACTGCTCTGCGATCCGCGACGCATGACGTAATCACGTTACAAAGGACACACGTGACTTAGGTGAAAATACAGATCCAGTGTCTACAAAGCGAACATGCAAAGATAAGGCCAAACGGCCTTTACAAAAAAGGTAAAACAACAATATCGGATGATTTTGTGTTTTTCAGCCTACCGCGGTACTTCCACCTACATCACGCTTGACTTTCTAACGTGATTACATAATGCGTGGTGGATCGCAGAGCAGTGCAGGATTAGCATTTATTGTTAAAAAGTATAAAATTTAGACTTTTTTTTTAAAATATTTTTTTTTTTTTTTTTTTTTTTCAGAAAATTACATTGTTTTGCTAGATAAGACCCTTGTTCCTCATCTGGGATCGTGTAGAGCCCTTTGAAGCTGCATTGAAACTGTAATTTGGACCTTCCACCCGGTGTACCCCACTGAAGTCCACTAAATGGAGAAAAATCCTGCAATGTTTTCCTCAGAAACCTTAAAATCTTTTTGACTGAAGAAAGAAAGACATGAACATCTTGGATGACATGGGGGTGAGTAAATGATCAGGAAATTTTAATTCTGAAGTGAACTAATCCTATAATAATTTCAGTATTCAGTTTAGATCTTATACAACAGAGTATTAGACAAAAGAAAGTTTTTGGTATTCTGCACGATATTCAGCCTCCAAGCTTGATGCATATGCATTATAATGCACGCATGGGTCAAGCTGCAGTGGAGATGGTGGAAGCTTGTGTCAAGGTTAGCCCCCTTCTCTCTTGTTTCCCACGCTCTATATGACTGTCCAGTCAGGCCACTTCCCCGAGACACACATGACATGCCACACTTTCTACTCTGACCCACTTACAGTACAGCACATATATAATGCTCATGTGGAGGTGGGGGTCAGAGTCTTTGCCACCAGCACAGGGGCAGAAATCACACATCAGCAGAGAGCAGAACACTGAGAATGAACTGCTTCTACTGTATTGAGCTTTGATGCTTTTCTTTTTTATATACACTTTTCTAAAATAAGAATACAACAAAGAGAAGGTTCAGCTTTGTAGCATCCCTCTATCCATCTAGCCTGATTGTAACAAAGAAGGGATGGATGAGAGAGATGCAGGATGGAGACAAGGTTCAGATGATCTATGACATGGAGGTAGACAGAAGGAAAGGAAGAAATGCAGACAGGCATGTTTCCATGGGCGAAGGGGAAAGATTTGGGGTGAGAAACTTGCATCATTGGCTGCAGCCAATCAGAGGCCTCGTATAAAATGTTCAAAGGGAGTGTCCTAGCAACAGAGAAGTAAATACATTTTCAGCCTCAGACTGATTTCATATAAGGCTAAAACATATATTTGTGCTACACTGATATCTTGATGTGTATGTAGTACACATCAAGGTATGAGGTATGTAGTAATTTAATGATAATATTCAGAACTTTTTTGGTTGAAAAAGCATTTTTGGTCAGTGCTAGTAGACATACAATACATACAGTACCTTTGCAATATGCACATAAGCATTATATTTTGCTGTCAACAGCATTTATGTGCATTTTAACGGTGATCAGGCTCATTTTGAGTAGATTACACATCAAATTTTGAATGATTCAAGTTCTTTAGTTGGCACTTGCGTTTTTTTTGTTCAAAAAAACAATGATTTTTTTGTTTTTGTATAATGATTGAAAACCAAAGCTGTTCTTTACCCTTGCAAATTCATTTTCATTATATTACAGATCTTGTAGCCACCCAACCCATTTTTTTCCTGACATGTTTGGGGTCTTTCCACAACTGAAATCATTCATATCCGGACATGTATGACCAGACTCTATATTCTAGGGCTTCATTCATACATCTACCTCTTTCTTCCCCCCTCAGGTGTGAATTTCCTCTTCCACATCCCGCTCATGAGAACGAGAACGGATCGAAAAAAGGAGTGGTTCATTTCTCCATTCATGATTTCATTCATTTCTCTCAGCCGTTCACATGCTACATGTTTTTAGCTATAACAATGCACAAGCGTACACATATACAACAGCATGCAACCTAATTAGCCCTGTGTGGTTTATCGTTTACAGCAAATGCCTCTGCAAATGTCAGCGGGGAATAAAATGCCATTTCTATGCCTTCACTTCTATGCTTAAAGGGAACATGCTTCTATGTCCACAAAAGGGTTGATAAACGAGAACATCTCTATTTACACCTCCTTATGCACCACTGGCCTTAGTTAATATGAGAGGATGAGTATTGATTCGGCTAATAGGTGCGTTAATTAGCCCTACTAAAGCAGACGGTTAGTTTTACAGGACACGTATGTGTAATACAACTGGAGTGTTGTGTGTTTGTGTGTCAGTGTGTGTATTCTGCCATGTGCTGCAGTGAAAGAGGACGAGCCCCAGTTGACCGATCGTGGGGCTGAAAAAGTAGAACACCCCCTTCCCTCTCCTCCAATCCCTCCTTCTTCCGCACCCAGTCCCAGTATAAGCCGGCCGCGACGGATGCCGGTACGGCATCACCTAGGTATCATGCTAGCACATCAACTCCATCTCTCTCTACCCAAGCAATAAGGATGAATGAAGCAGAAAAAAGATACTGACAAACAGAAAAGCAGGAAACAGAAATAGATAGCGTGCCCGCTTACCGGCTCGGTGTGTTTCAGGGAGAAAACAGTGGTCCAGCTCTTTCCGCAGGTAAAAGGAAGAAGAGAAAGGATGGAGGGAGTAAAATAAAAGAATGAAAAGGGGAAAAAGAGCAGGGCCAGAAACAACACTCCTTTATCCCAGGGAGCTGAGACTGTGGGTTTCCCTAAACGCACGGCTAGTGTCTGCTTAAACCACAAGCTCACGCTGAGTGTGTGCGTTTCTCTCTCCCCCTCCCTCGCTCTCGTTCAGGCACCAAATGGTCTCTCTCACTGTCTCTCTGCTTTCAAGACAGTCCTGCCTAGCAGCTGCTCATCTATGAGAAATAGAACGCTCTGTTCCTCTTTCTCTCTCTCTCTCTCTCTCTCTCTCTCTCTCTCTCTCTCTCTCTCTCTCTCTCTCTCTCTCTCACAAAGACCTCCGCTAGCCTCTCCCCTTCACACCCCCTCCCCCTAACTAACAACTGACTGTTGGGGGGGAAGAGTGTGAGAGTATGCGAGTGGATGGTTTGCACGAGTGCTGTTTGTTTGTGTATATAAGGGTGGGGGGAATTAACCCTTCTCCTTCAGGCTACAACAGCAGGTGTGTGTGTTTGTGTTGGTGGGTGACATGGACGTGGCCCCTCCGAAAAGCTGATGAATCGCCGTGCTGATGGGGAAGGTGAAATGAGGCACGTCTAATGGCCAGTATAGCTATTGTTTGTGCTCGTCACTATTCAAACCACTATTATATACATAAAGACATTCAACAATGTAGACTTGCACAGGACTGATGTTGGCACAACAGGAAAGCTATGAAGATGTCCTCGGATGTAAATTGTAGGTTAAATTCAAGCAAACCAGGGTACTGGATTTACAGTACAGTAAAAATGATTTTTCAAAATTGTAGGTAAAACAAAGATTGTTCTATTTTAAAATGTCACATTTAATTCAGTGTGTTACTTGACGTTTATTTGTAGTTAATTGTGAAATTACTTGGAATTTCTGAGTGAAAATTGTTTCTACTCCATTTTTTTTTTGTGTGTAGGTTACTTAAATAGCCAACTTCATTTAATTTACAAAACTAACACATTACACTCTAAAAATGTTTGGTTAAAAACAACCCAAGTTGGGTTGAAAATGGACAAACCCAGCAATTGGGTTGTTTTAACCCAGTGGTTGGGTTAAATTTTTGCCCAACCTGCTGGGTAGTTTTATTTAACCCAACTACTGATTAAAAATGACTATATGGCTGGCTTAAAATGAAACCAAAATAGGTGAGAAATTAAAAATCAGACACATGATTACTAGAGGCAACAATAATAATCAAAAGGTCTACATTTATTAATAAGCAATTTAATACATGTTTATTGTTTATTATTCATTATCTTAATAATAATAATATATTATATTATAATATTAATATATTAAATATATTAATAAATGTTAATTTCCAGCATATTTTGGGTTCATTTTAAGCATTTTTATACAACAGTTGAGTTAAGTAAAACTACCCAGCACGTTGGGCAAACATTTAACCCTACCACTGGGTTAAAACAACCCAGTTGCTGGGTTTGTCCATTTTCAACCCAACTTGGGTTGTTTTTAAGCCAGCATTTTTTAGAGTGTATGTATACTGATTTGTTGATGTTCTGTAAGTAAGCAGATGGCAACATAAACCAAGGTTAATTTGTCAGTGTCCTTTTGAAACAGGAAGTTGGGAATTTTCATGAAAAAAATAAATGGCAGTAGTGTTTAGTGTACGTCAGAAGATGATTTGCTACTTGCCATTTCTAGTCAGAAATAGGTGGGAAGGCATTATCATTCTAGAAGGAATCTGATTTGGATATGCCATGCAGGATGAGTCATAATAAAACTTACTAAAATAGATAAAATATTAAATTTGTTTATCTGCATATGTCATGTGACCATTAACCAACATTAGAGAACTGTGAACATGGAATTGTTTTGTTAAATTATTGAAATATTCACTTAAAAACTCATACAACAAGTTGGATTAGTTCACTTTAAAATGAAAATTACCCCAAGATTTACTCACTCCTATAGGTGTCAAGCCATCTAGGTGTATATGACCTTCTTCTTTCTGATGATCACAAAGTAAAATAACTAACTTCCGCCAGACCGCCCCCCATATTCAGCTTACGAAAAAAGTGTAACTGGTGCTTTTTTCGTAAGTTGAATAAAGAGGGCAGTCTGGTGGAAGCTAGATATGGAAGATAAGTTGAATATGGAACGTGCAGGACGTAGCGTAGCATTTTGAACTGCACTTTCTTCGTAAGTTGAATACGGAAGGTGGTCTAGTGGAAGATATTTTACTTAATAACTTGTTAAATATGGATATTTTTCTAACACAAATGCATCGCTTTGCTTCAGAAGGCCTTTATTAACCTCCCCAGAGCCGTGTGGAGTACGTTTATGGTGGATGGATGCACTTTCTTGAGCCTCATACTCGTTGGTCCCGTTCACTGCCATTATAAAGCTTGGATGCATCAGGATATTTATTAATATAACTCAGATTGTGTTCATCAGAAAGAAGAAAGTCAGACGTAGTACGGCTTGAGGGTGAGTAAATCTTGAGGTAATTTTCATTTTAAAGTAAACTAATCCTTTAATATTTATTTCAAAGGGATTTGGCTGAATCTCTACACTATAGCATATTGCATCAAGGCTAACAGACTAAAATAGGAATACAACTCTGAGGGTCTTTTTCTTTTTTTTGATTAAAAAGTTCCAGTTTAACAGTTACTTTCATTTCATCAAAATGTTCAGGGTCTGTCAGGAGACGGCATAGTGTTTTGAGACGTCAGTGGGTGAATCATGCTTTATGGAAAAGTACAACAAAATGTTTTGTTGAAATTGAGAAGAACAAGAGTGTGTGGAGGACTGTATTGTGAGTGAGTGTGAAAATGCTTTTAGACATGCTTACCCCCAGCGCGTGTTTCCACCAGTAATGGTAGTGCATTAAAAAAAGAGTCAGACAAATGTATATCTAATTATAGATATAAGCCTTCCTGTCAGGCTGCTCTCCTCAATAAAAGGATGTTGTGAGGTTTCACTTTCAGACTTACTCACATTTTCTTTCTGTGTTAATGTGCATTACTCTTGTCACAGTTTAAGCTGAAACTTTTATTTAGATTTGGATTTCTGCTTGTGAACAGACTTTCACTGCTAATTTAGATACTAATGCTTAATTTTGAAAATGTATACATGATTTATTTTATATGTATGTGCAAAAGACACCTGATTCTAGGGTATTCTGAGAAGTTGCTAGGGCATGCTATGGTGTTTTACGTGGTTGTTGTGTGGTTGATAGGGCATTGCTATTTGGTTGTCGGTGGTTGCTAGGCCTATAGCCCCTGTGGCACATCCTGATTTTGCAGCGTTAGATGCGTTCCCGGATCAACATATGTTGTTTATGCTGGAATAACTTTCCTGCTTGGAAATGTAATCCTAACCATATCCCTACCTCTAAACCTAACCCTGCCCATAACTTATGCTGGGAAATGATAGATGAATAACACTGATGTAGAAGCACCTAACCCTTGCTGTAAGCTTAAACTTGACATTAACTGTAAACTTGTCCATCAAATCTTATTAGTTGATTGGAATGTTGATACAGGAACATGTTACACTTAGTGAAATTAGGTTCTGCATCCTCTGTGATATTCTGGTCTCTAGATATGACTCTAGTCCCTTCTAGAA
Source organism: Chanodichthys erythropterus (assembly GCF_024489055.1). Classification (NCBI taxonomy): domain Eukaryota; kingdom Metazoa; phylum Chordata; class Actinopteri; order Cypriniformes; family Xenocyprididae; genus Chanodichthys; species Chanodichthys erythropterus. The sequence continues at coordinate 27,592,007 of NC_090235.1, forward strand.
TGTAGGTCCATGAGATTTTTTTTTGCATGTTCTACCACTTTTATTAGCACTGCAAAAAAAAAAAAAAAAAAAAAAAAATATAGTATGACTGACAGCCACAGTGGTGCCAAATCAGCAGAGTCTCTTCCTGCTGATGTCATAAACAGACCTGCTTATTGCCAGGTGACAGAGATTTGCTGAGGTGGAGTGTGGGGAAATGTTATTGTGACATTAAAAACGAGTGGTGAGATTTCACCTGATAATTTCCAGAACAGAGCGACCGTTCTTTCATATCTTTATTTCCGCTCTTTTATGTTTTCTTATGACATATTCTAACTTTGGAGGTGAGATAATACTGTCTGTGAATGATAGGAAATGAGGAATGGGCTTTATAAAAACAAGGCGTGGCAAGGCAGAATCAAATTATTCACATAATACTCTTATGTAATATATCTTTAACAAATAAGCACATGAGTTTCTTGTTTTGGGGTGTTTATTAGTGACATAAGCGGAGATTGTTTATATTTAGTTTTCTATCATTTTTAGATAACGTACTTTAAATTGGACTTTATGCTATATTTAATTTGACATAATATGATAGGTCATAAGGTCATGTCACAATTTTCAAAATCCATGGTCTTTTATTGACTGTAAATTTTACCGTTCAAAAGTTTGGGGTCGGTAAGTTTTTTTTAAACAAGTTTCTTTTTTTTCTTTTTTTTTGTTAATATTTTGTATTTTTTTATATTTAATTTTAATAATGATAATTTTTATCTTGTATCTTTTAACATCTTTAAAATGTAATTAATTCCAGTGATGACAAAGCTGAATTTTCAGCATCATTACGCCAGTCTTTAGTGTCACATGATCCTTCAGAAATCATTCTAATATGCTGATTCGCTGTTCAAGAAACATCAATGTTGAAAACAGTTGTGCTGCTTAATGTTTTTGTAATATATTAATTTTTGATGAATGGAAAGTTTGAAAGAAATTCAAAATAGAAATCTTTTGTAACATTATAAATGTCTTTACTGCCACGTTTGATCAATTTAATGTGCCATTGCTGAATAAAAGTATTAATTTCTTTCTTTTTCTAAAAAAAAAAAAAAAGAAAAAAAAGAAAAAAACTTACTGGCACCAATATTTTGAACAGTAGTGTATTTTCCATGTTTCATCAGCTGAATTATTGACACCCACAGTCTATCACAAACACAAAATCTGAAATGTCATACAGTATAAACATTTTTGAGAGGGGAAAAACCCCAACCCTTTTAAAGGTTTCAGAATAATACCTTATTTCCGAGTTTGACAGCTCATTACACTCCAACTATTTACTATTGCATCATGCCTTCTTATATGAAGTAACAACCAGTTTTTCCCCCTTCAACACCCTCTCATTCAGTAAACTCCACTTCCTCTTCTGTTTATTATGCGAATATTAGCCCAGTGACCTAAATCTTCCAATGGAGGGTGAAACTGCTCTAGTGAAGACGGCTGTTTGCCAGCCTGCTTGTTAGTGTTGGTTAGGTAAACATCTCCAGACATGTTGAATCCAAATGAACAGCTGTATTCTTGAACTCCAACCACTCTGTAAAACGACGTACGGCATGTGATACAAACATGCATTGAGATGTATTCATTGTGTATGTGTGGGAGAGTATGCATGTCTGTATCACTATATAAAGAAGGAACCAGATTATAAGATTCATTTGGCTGAGATAAATTAGTTTGGAATCCTTTTCTTATGCCTGACAGTTCAAAAATAATTCTGTGCTTGTAATTTGAGGTTGTTGATGGTAATGAATGTGGAAGTGTGACCTGCAGCGTTTACATACGTAGCATAATGCATTCAATGGATGTGATGACTCATGCTAATTAGCATTTAGTCAAGTTTGACCTTTGCATGAAATCATAGTGCTCTGGCATTCACCACTTCAACACTGAACAGTATAAGCAGCCACCATCAGGCCAAAACTGATGCCATTATTATCCTTTAACTTTTAATACTGATGGTCTAATTGCAAATTTGCTGAAATGTTACGTGTAGGCCCTACTTAAATCATGCAAACTCATTTTGAAGTTCTGAAGTGTTTAATACCATAAGTTCAGTGGGTTTTTAATGGGTGGAACTGTACATTTGTAGGTGGAAAGTAGTGCTAAGCAGCAGAACACTGACATTTCTTGATAGTATTGTAATACAGATTTCCCTTTATGCCATTAAATCCTAAAACAATAACACAACTTTGGAGGGGTTTTTTTAGCAGTACATCAGTATGTGTTTTTTTTGCATCTCTGTAAGCCATGACTTAATTTAGGCTTTTTCAATTTTAAATCCTACTTTGTTCTAAGTTCCTTGGAGTGCTTTTTTTTTGTTGAATAACACAACTTTGTTCTTTATGGAAGCTTGTTTCCACCACGGAATATAAAATGTAAAAGATAATTCCGACTTTTTGTCACAATTCTGACTTTTTTCTCACAATTGTGAGTTTACATCTCGCAATTCTGACTTTTTTCTCAGAATTGCATGATATGAAGTCGCAATTGCAGCTTATGTCAGAATTGCGAGCTATAAACTCACAACTGCAAGTTATAAAGTCAGAATTGCGAGATATAAACTTGCAATAAACTACTTTTTTCTCGCAATTCTGACTTTTTTAACTCACAATTGTGACTTTATCATGCAATTCTGAGAGAAAAAAAGTAAGAACTTCAAGATGTAAACTCACAGTTACCTTTTTTATTTTTTATTCCATTGGCGGAAACTAGCTTCAATAGTTCTTAAAGGATTTGTTCACCCAAAAACTCATCCCTTATGTTGTTCCAAACTTTGGTTCATCTTCCAAATACAAATAAAGATTTCCATTGATGATATTTTAAGGTCTTTATATTTGTGCAATGATCAGTGTTTATATGTTCGTCATATAAAGTGAATGTGTCTCTTCAGAAGACTTAAACCACTCAATTCATCTAGATTTCTTTTACAATCTTTTTTATGAACTTTTTTTGAAGTTTTTGGTGGAATGGACTTTCAGTGGCAGTGAAGAAATTTCACAGGTTTCATTAAAAATGTCTTCATTTGTGTTTTGAAAATGAACAAGAATCTTGGCGGTTTGGAATGACATGAAGGTAAGTAAATCATGACAGAATTATCTTTTTTGGGGGGAGAAATATGCCTTTAAGTAAATCTTTTAGAGGCCATTCCGAAGACCACCATAGCCCTGGATTTTGCTGGTCTGGTGATGGTGGATCTGCCTTGACGAGATGTTCAACAACAAATTCTAGCTTGTCAACAGTTAGGGTATTTCAGGTAAAGCTTGTTGAAGTTGCAGGTCAAGCTAGTTACCAGCACACCATCATCCCATGTCAGCCATCCAAGGTCTATTCATCGAAGGAGGGTGGCTTTTAGGTCAGTTTGAGGAGTAAGTTCAGCAGAAAGGCCCAACCTCTATTTGCTGAAATATTTATATTTGAGCAACATTTCCATGCATTTCAAAGCTGAGCCATCCATAATTCATACTAGGTCTATTATTTTTTTGGGTCGATTGTGTCACCCCATACAGTTGCCTACAGCTGTGGACAAAAATAAAGTAGTCCATAAACGTCCAGCCAACGTAAGATGCTAGAGCTCACTTTAAGGCTTTAAATGCATGTGAAATCATTGGTAGCATTATCAGCAGATCTCTATACCTGAGAACTGATGGCATGTTTGACTGATGCAGGGTTTTGTGACCTTGGATTCTTCTAGTTTTATCCATGCCGAGGGCTTTTGTGTTATACCTTTAAGTCTGCACCTGTCTCCGTGTGATGTATTTTATCTGTGACGCCTGCAATGACATTTGGTTTGTGCTTTTGTGGGGGTGGTATGAAACACAAAGAAAAGTCTTCAAATGATCCCACTCAATGAATGATACTCAGTACAGGACTGACGCCACAGTCATCTGAAAATAACCCTCACAAACATGCTGTAACATGCTATCATCCCACTGAGAAATCCATAGGCATATTAATCACATCCCTCACTCTCCCTCCCTGCTCCTAAACCTATTTTTGTCCTATTCGGGGCCACTCAAAGAGGTGGCGTTATTCACACCATCTCCATCACTTGCCCCCTCCACCTCCCCTTACTCTTACACAGCTCCTCTGAACACCCCCTTAAAACGTGAGCAGATGGTATGGTCCAGCTACACTCTTGCTCATCCCTCTCACTGCTCTCACTCTCTCCATATAAGGGCAAAATGCATTGAGAAAGAGCGGGAGAAGGGGCCGTACCAGCTCTCAGTGGCTGGCAGGGGGACTGCCGTTCTGTGGAGAGAGAATGAGCAGAAGTAGGGAGGGAATCGATGGTTCTGAAAGGACAGCGCCTTGATGTTCCCTATGAGAGCAGGAGAACATCTAGTACAGACTCAGAGCTCTAGTCTGAATAAGTGAAACAGAAAGGACACTAATAGTGTGTCTGAATGATTAGCCATGACTATGAACTTTTCTCTGTTTCTATGATGTTTTCTCAGTTTCTATGTTAATTTTAGTAGCAGGCTTTGTCAAGGCAAGTATCAGTTTAGCTATTGTTCATACATTAGTGATAGCCTTAGGATTTGTGAATGAAGTTATCAGAAGAGAGGGGGGAAAATACTTTGAAGGACGGACTCAAGCAATATCTGACACCTGAGCAACAGGCTAGAACACCCTTAAAATACCATATAATGGTAACACTATAGCAACCACCTAGTACACAATAAAAATTCCTTAACAACAGCCTAGAACACTCATAGCAACCATCTACCAATGCCCTATATATGCCCTAGCAACTAGCCAGAACACCTTATAATCACCTAACAATATCCTAGTAATCACCTAGAACATTTTAAAAATGTTCACCCAGAACACCCTACAGTAGCAGCCATCTAGCAACACTATATAAATGTTCTAGCAATTACTTAGCAACAAGCCAAAACTCCCTAACAACTGCCTTGCTATCACATAGAACACTCTAAAAATGCCTTAGCAACCACACAGAACAGCTAAGCAACCATTTAGTAAAACACTTTGGGAACCACTAAAAATACTCTAGCAATGCCATAACAACCATCTAGTAACGCCCTATAAATGCCCTAGCAGCTGCCCAGATCACCCTAGCAACCATCTAGTAACACCCTATAAATGCCCTAGCAGCTGCCCAGATCACCCTAGCAACCATCTAGTAACGCCCTATAAATGCCCTAGCAGCTGCCCAGATCACCCTAGCAACCATCTAGTAACACCCTATAAATGCCCTAGCAATCAGCCAGAACACCTTAACAACCTAGTTCTGTAATACAAACCCAATTCTAAAAAAAGTTGGGACACTATACAAATTGTGAATAAAAAAGGAATGCAATAATTTACAAATCTCTTAAACTTATATTTTATTCACAATAGAATATAGATAACATCAAATGTTGAAAGTGAGACATTTTGAAATGTCATGACAAATATTGACTTATTTTGGATTTCATGAGAGCTACACATTCCAAAAAAGTTGGGACAGGCCGGAAAAGTTAAATGTACATATAAGGAACAGCTGGAGGAACAATTTGCAACTTATTAGGTCAATTGGCAACATGATTGGGTGTAAAAAGAGCCTGTCAGAGTGGCAGTGTCTCTCAGAAGTCAAGATGGGCAGAGGATCACCAATTCCCCCAATGCTGCGGCGAAAAATAGTGGATAAATATCAGAAAGGAGTTTCTCAGACAAATATTGCAAAGAGTTTGAAGTTATCATCATCTACAGTGCATAATATCATCCAAAGTTTCAGAGAATCTGGAATAATCTCTGCGTAAGGGTCAAGGCCGGAAAACCATACTGGATGCCCGTGATCTTTGGGCCCTTAGACGGCACTGCATCACATACAGGAATGCTACTGTAATGGAACACAATCCACCGTGCCATTCACCGTTGCTGGCTAAAACTCTATAGGTCAAAAAAGAAGCCATACGTAAACATGATCCAGAAGCGTAGGCGTTTTCTCTGGGCCAAGGCTCATTTAAAATGGACTGTGGCAAAGTGGAAAACTGTTCTGTGTTCAGACGAATCAAAATTTGAAGTTCTTTTTGGAAAACTGGGATTCCATGTCATCTGGACTAAAGAGGACAAGGACAACCCAAGTTGTTATCAGCGCTCAGTTCAGAAGCCTGCATCTCTGATGGTATGTGGTTGCATGAGTGCGTGTGGCATGGGCAGCTTACACATCTGGAAAGGCACCATCAATGCTGAAAGGTATTTCCAAGTTCTAGAACAACATATGCTCCCATCCAGATGTCGTCTCTTTCAGGGAAGACCTTGCATTTTCCAATATGGCAATGCCAGACCACATACTGCATCAATTACAACATCATGGCTGCATAGAAGGAGGATCCGGGTACTGAAATGGTCAGCCTGCTGTCCAGATCTTTCACCCATAGAAAACATTTGGCACATCATAAAGAGGAAGATGCAAGATAACCCAGGATTCCATTTACCCAGGGTTTAGAATGACCCAGGTTAACTATTTCAAATGTGAAAAGCCCTAAATGTACCAATTGGCAGAACCTGATTTCACCAAATGCAACATGTTCCTGGATCAACATTCCAGTCAACCAATGAGATTTGAGGAACAAGTTTACAGTTTATGTCAAGATTAGGCTTACATACCCATAATATATATTCTCACATAGGCATTTGTTCCAAATATGTCATTATAATTAGACTGCTCCAAGGGCAAATGTTTGAAACAGTATTCGCATATGTGTCTTTGTCTTTGTGTGTGCCACATGCTTTTACAGGTGGATGAATGTGTAGCACAGCACATTTTGTTGTGACAGATTGACCATATCAAATTAGACTTCACTGTACCGGCTACGTCTTCCCACGTAACACTTCTGAGATCAGACACACATTAGTGCGGATAATGAGGGCTGCCCTCATTGTAACACCTGAGTGCTGACAGAATCTTCTCTCAGATGCCACACGCTCACAGATCAAAAACGACAGACCTTCACATCATCATTCACACATTTCAGCCTCACATAGAGCACAAATGGGAAGGAATTCAGGGTATGACATGCCATTTTGTTTCATACAAATACATTTTCATACAATTCTTGAAGGGCATTATTCTGGCATTCTGGCATTATTTTTTACGTTATAAACCTGTATAAACCTTTCTTCTGTTAAACTCTCGAGTTATTTATAGCAGAATGTCTGAAATGAAAGCAAGATTTACAGAGCACTTCAGTTTACTTGGAAATTAATGCAAATAGTGTTGTATGGCTACTTTTATGGTGCTTTTATCATTTCTTTTAAGTTATTTTGTCCTTTTATGAATGTGACAGTTAGTTTCTTGTCCCTGGTACTAAATACGAACATTTTAATATTTATAAATTTGAACACAAAATTGTATTATATCAACTACCCTTTTACACAAGTAGGACAAGTTCCTATTAACCAATCATATGGGTCAGGTTTAGGCAATAGGATTATGTGTTTTGATTGATGGAACATGTGTAAATCCACTTCCGCTAAAAACACTTCCAGTGATAAGACTATGCAAATCATCTTTTTCATAGTCTGAATGATTTTATGGTTTATAGATATGGTCACTGAAAGAATTTAAACTTTTGTTGCCCTTTATTTCACACATTTAATTCTTGTAAGCACTTATTGTGACTGACCTTTGAATAGTGTATTTAATGACTTCTGTTGTAGATTCTGCTGTATGCAATTTAGAAGTATTGAGTTTTCTCACTGTATTGACTGTACTGGAGCTGACCTGTGAGAATACAGAGGGGATTAATGTTACTGCACCAATATCATCTCTAGTCTACCCACAGTATCTCAGACTGCTGCTGAGTCTTTGTGTGAGAGTCTGTCTACAGTTAAGGCTTGTAAATGTTGTATAGTGTATTTATTGGTTTATCTCATGCTTACACATTCTTAATCCTCTCTCTCTCTGAGAATAGAGTTCAGCAATTGCTTACGCTATAAGAAGGCTGTGATAACTGACAAGCCAGAGTTAGGGGTGGTGAAACCCCCCTTTTTTCTTGATAAACATGAGTGACAGAGATTGTTGGCTATACAACAAAGTTCGATGTTCAACGTTTACACACAATAAATGTTTTGCCTGATTTCCCACACAAATCAGTTAAGTGGAAACTTAAAACCCAGAATCAGATTTTATTTGTTAACGCGATCTTGCAGTCACGTATCAAGAAACAGGGATTCAGTTTCGAGTTCAGAAATATCATGGATAGATCTGATTGTGATAGAATCCGGATGTGCTCCCAACGCTAATAATATAATCAGTAATATAATTATTAATATAATCTCTTAGATTACACATTTTTGGTAATATAATCTGACTACTTTTGGATTACATTTAGATTACTTTTGTGCTAACCATTATTTGATGTCACATATATTGTAGGATAATCTTGTACTATTTTGAGATACAAAGAAAAAATATATTCTATTCACCAACAAGAGCCTAAATATTCTTTTTAAAGTGCAATGTATGGAGTTAATACTTCAAAATACTAACACTAATGTACCTGTTAGTGTTTGCTGATAATAACACTGAATAAAACAAAACCACATCTTATGGTTTTAAAACATATTTACTTCAAAACATGAAATTCACAGCAATATCACTGCTACATCAAATGTTTAATCTAAAAACACTAGAAGTGCATATGACAGTATAAATGAAAAACATCAAACAATAGCAACATTGCAAACATGAATTTTGATTAAATTCACAGCAATAACATTTCTATGTCAAATATTAATCCATTTCATTTCCCATCATTTCTTGTTGTTGCTGATTTCTGTGCACAATTCCACACCCCTCCCCCTCACCACCAGAAAAAAATCAAAGAATCACGAACGTATAAGCGGCAGGTTTATTAAAAAAATATAAACTTTAAAAAAATGAAAAATTAGGAGAATCAATGAATTGTGAACAACTTACTGTCATTGTATAAATAATATGTAATCATGTAATCCATAAAAAAGTAACTGTAGTCTGATTACGAGTACTTTAAAAAGTAGTTTACTCTAATTACAAGTACTTGATTTTTAGAATCCGATTACGTAATCCAGATTACATGTAATCCGTTACTACCCAGCTCTGGTTGCCACCTAGTGGACCCACCAATTAGTGCAGGTAGATGGTGCGAATGACAGAAGAAAATTTGAGCGGCATTGTGACAGACATAATAGCAAATGGACAAATGAAGTATGTTGAACTTTAGAGCACCATTTGGGCCTTTGAGTATATGTGTGAGACAGTATTAACTCAGTTGGAGGACAAGATTTTCACATATTTGTTACTGTATGAATGAAAGGAGAATATGAGGAACTTGATTGAGGCCGTGAGCTAATTGGCGCTGTAGGTATGACGGTGTTTGCTGGTTTTTACTTGCTTGCCAAGTGTTTGATAGTGGGTAGTTGTAAAATGGAAGGGTTTGTGCAAGTTGGTTTGTGTGTAATCCTGAACTGAGCTGAGTGAGAATGTGATGGGTGGTTTTATTGTGGTAAGGTAAAAGAACCAGAGCTCTGGGGGATCTCAGCTATAATGATGCACCACAGATGCAAATCTGTTTAGTCACAGGTTCTATGAGGGAGACAGCCGTAGGAGGTCTGGGAGTTAAACCTCAACTAACTCTATTAATGTGTATTATCTCGGCTCACAATTGTCTATGCGTGTGGGGTGGGGGGGCTGTGGAGACCTGGGACTTCCTTATCTTGACAAAACATCTGCTCTACTAATTTCTATTAACCTGTGGGCTCTCCAAATGTACCCACATCTTTCTGGGCTTGCTTCGGGCCTCCAATAAGAGTCCTGGATTTCAGCTAGACCTCTAGGGAGACCAGTCTCAGGGAAGAAATGTCAGGGGGTTGAAATAATTAAGTATTTGAAGATAAGCCTTGAGTTGCCTTCAGGAATTACCTGTAAGAAGCATTGTCATACTCTCATGAAGAAAGTGTGGATTACTGTCAGTACTTAAGAAGTGTGGGGTGAGTGTCATGGGGGTGTTTAGTTAGTGATGCTTGTTAAGGCAAACATCACTATTATTGCAGTATTTCTCATAATTAATATTCTTCATATCACCCAGACATACCAACCTACCAAACACCTAATAACCATTCAGAAACACTGCAGAACATCATAATTGCCTAGCAATGCCCTAGTGCTACCCAGAATACCATAACAATGCAGTAATATCCAATCAGACCACATAGCAACAATCTGGCAACCACCTATCAATGGCATCTTCAGAAAATGTAAAACTGTAGTTCACACAGTTGATACCTACTTGAATGGTACTGTGTGTGTACTATTGATTAAAGAGAGATCTTCCACCAACAGCGAGTATTTTAGTTACTTACAATCAGCAATCATTCAAGATGTTTATAGGACATATCTGTTAACTGAGAAATGTGACGGATATTCGCTGGTAGGAGCTGGCACGTTTTCATTCCCATGCGTGGAGAAAGAGGGGGAGATAGACATTTGTACAGTGACTCATAATATGCTTTCATACATCATACCAGCTATAGCTGCCACAGGGTTGGGCACCCACGTACTGAACTGTTTCTAATGCAGAAAACCTGAGTAAACCTCTGATCATCACTGGAGTTCCTGTTATAAAAATATGCACCTTGACACAACATAAGTGAGAGGTGAGAAGATTAAGTTAAAAGGAGGTAAATGAAGACAGAGAGGATAATAAGGGACACTTTTCAGAATCGTGAGACATTGCTCTGTGTGTACAACAATTTGTGTGTATGCTCTCATTCTCTCTCTTGAGAGAGTAAAATACAGTCTAACAATGGAAATGTGCCGCCTACACATTTACACTGGGAAAGAAACTGTGTGTGTGTGTTCAGCTTTGTGTGGATGCGCTTCATTGGTCACATCTGCAAAACCCTGTTTGAAGAAGGAAGATGAGATAGATTAGACGATTTTTGGTGATTTATGAAGTACGCATGATGAGTTTGTTTGCATGCATGAACATCTGTATGAATGAATATATGCATGGATGAATGTAATTATTGGAGTGTATTTGTGTGTGTGCCCATGTGTGTGAATGTATGTTAGTTAACTGACTGGAAAAGGCCCATGGTGAGTTTAGGAAAAGCAGCTGCTCCCGTTTGGAAACAAACTCAGTTTTGTGCTCTACTTCATCACTGCTGTGATTAGAGAAAGGCCTGACCTCAACACTACAGTTAACCAGTTAGCTGGAGCACTGGGTCAACAACAATCTGCTCATCTATATATATATATATATATATATATATATATATATATATATATATATATATATATATATATATATATATATATATATAAAATATATGGGATGCAACTTGAATGTATTTGTCCCGAACCATACGTATATATATATATATACGAACTATATATATATATATATATATATATACGAAATATATATATATATATATATATGAACTATATATATATATATATATATATATAAAATATATATATATATATATATATATATTTTTTTTTTTTTTTTTTACTCTTTATACAATAATAATTCATTCAACCGATTAATTCAAAAACACTGATTTAATCAGTAACAAATCAAGTGACTAACTGCATCCGAATATGCCTACTTCCCTACTATATAGTAGGTGAAAAAAGTATGTGAAAGGGTATTTCCTAATTCATTAAACAGTAGGCAAAAACGACATGGATAACCAACCTGATCTCACAGCAATTCATACGTATTTTATGAGGTGGCTAATTTGTACGAATTCATACCTCACTTGTACGAATTAGTACATATTTTTCTAAATCGTACATATTTTATGAGTTGCTAAATTCGTATGAATTTGTACAAATGACTTACCCCTAACCCTGCCCCTAAACCTACCCATCACTGGGGGTTTAGAATAATCGTATGAATTTGTGAAAGTGAGGTCATACAAGTGAAGTCGTACGAATTCTTACGAATTATCCACCTCGTAAAATACATTCTAATTGGCCGTGAGATGGCGTTGGGATAACCTAGCGCTTCTAGTTCCGAAGTGCACATCCAACGGCCACTTTACTATCCCATGAGGCCATTGTGAATGGCAGTGAAGAGACGCGACTGATGCTGTAGGTCACATGACAGCATTAAGAATGTAGATTACATTTTACTACACACATTTATACTACATAGAACATACTTTTTATTCAGTCGTGAAGCAATTACTTATAGCCACTATCTTTATGGCTGAATCATTGAATTATTCACTCAATCAATTTGTTCAAAAACATTGGTTTATTCAGGAATTAAACTCCACTACTGCGTGTTGATTGAAATCATGTTTCACGTTAGTGTACATGGATTTAACGTTACATTATCAGTGCATGTTTGTGTATGTTTGATTGTCTAATTAATTTTTCTCTCTTTTAGGGGGCTGCAATCCTATCTACATGAATATGACATTATGAAAATAAAGGTGATACACAGGGCAACTTTTTGAGCAATGTTTGCCAGGCACTTTCCCATTAAGAATAGGCAACAAATTTTGATCTAAAATATCCAGATAGAAATTTGTTGCCTTTTCTCAAAAGAAAACTGCCCAAGCAACATCGTTTGGCAAAACTGCCTGGCAACATTGCTCAAAAAGTTGCCCCGTGTATCATCACCTTAACTTTATCTGGAGTTGCATGACGCAGTTTGTGTGTGCAAAGCGCTGTGTGTTTTTCAGCACAGTACCCACAACCTCTTTTTTTCACATTCACTTCCCTCTGGGAAAAAATGTCTTTCCCCTGCTGTGCAGAAATCAGCCCGGCCTATGAAAAACTCGAGTCATGATGACTGTGGGAGGTCTTTTATACAGCTGCAAGCTATGAGAATCTTGTGTTTGATGTTGCTTCGCGAAAACATACCCATTTGAAGCGCATTAGATGCATCTCTCTATCAGATCTGAGGATGGAATGATGGGTACAGAGAGGTATAAAAGCACAGAAGATAAAACAAGGGAACTGAGAAGTGATACCGGGAAGACTGCACATCTATGTCCCTCTCCATTAAGCGTGTTCAACCATAATGAGAAAACACACAAACATGCAAAAACACACTCAAACAGAAGTTTAAAGCCTTTGTGAAGTCTTCAGTTCCCAAAGGAAAAATTGTACGGCTTACAACTCAGGAGACTTAATTTGTTGTTAAAGTATGAGCTTCTCTCAGATGTTTCTCCTAACAATTCTAAGGGGAAGTAAAAATGGAATTCTTCAATTAGAGGAACTTATCCTCTGTTCCCCTGTTTTTAAGTTAAAAAATGCTTCATTGTCTAGTTTAAAAGCATTTTCACTCTTTAATTGTTTGAAAATATGTCTCACTATTTTTACTATACTTTTTAACTTCCTTTTTATAATGAATTTACAAGAAATTTCTAAATCTGGAAAATCCCAATTTGCACTTTTTCTAAGAACTTAAAATCACTCTAAAATTAATTTCATATTTGCAAATTCTTTAACAATGAATCACTTCCCCCAATACTGTTATCAGTAAGGACAGAATAGGAACAGTCTGAGAATCAGGAATGTCATTCATTTAAGATTTTACATGCTGATCTGAGAGAAGTTTTATTAAATGTCATTGCCAAACCAGTCAGTATTCATAAATATAATATTATATAAATATAAATTAGATCAGTTGTCTGTCAGATAATGTTTTCTGTTTGAGTGCAGACATCTCTTTTGACACTCTAGATGGACATATGAGATTACTAGGGTCCATACAGCAAAACGATACTCAATTGAGAAATTAAAGATAACTCTCATGTGATTTTTTTTTTTTTTTTCCCTGTGGGTTTTTGCATGGACAGCTTGACTGTAATTATCTCTACTAATATCACACACAGCACTAAATTCAGCTTCTATTAAATGGGTCCTAATAATATGATCATTAATATCCATCAAGTTAATTATGCCTGACTGCATAAAACAGATGTAGAGATGATATACACATGCACACACCGCTGGTCTGACCTGAAAGAGGGGGGTACGATTCTTAAAGGTCAGTGCTTAAAAGCCAAGTGTAATGTGCCCTCCTGACCCTGAAGCAGTCAGTCAGTGAATGAAGGAGGATGAGAGTGGAGGAACGGAAAGGCTTTTTTTATGGCTTGTTCAGATCAATATTGTCTTTTCTTTACCTCACTACTCGTATTTGACCAGCTTGTGTTTCCTTTTCACTTGTTTAGTTTATCTTATCTGTTTCATCACTCTCTTCAGTCACCTCAGTCTTTAATCTCTGGTTGTTGTTAGTGACTCCATCCATTACAAATTTCTCAGCCGTCGTCTTTCTTTTCTCAGGATGTCTGTCCTTACTGGAGAAAGGTGTGGGACAAGGAAGAGAGAGTGAGAGATGACCACTGACTTTCACATTGTGTGACTACAAACCCGATTCCAAAAAAGTTGGGACACTGTACAAATTGTGAATAAAAAAGGAATTCAATAATTTACAAATCTCATAAACTTATATTTTATTCACAATAGGATATAGATAACATATCACATGTTGAAAGTGAGACATTTTGAAATGTCATGTGTCATGTCAAATGTCATTTTGCATTTCATGAGAGCTACACAAAACAGTTGGGACAGGTAGCAATAAGATGCCGGAAGAGTTAAATACATATAAGGAACAGCTGGAGGACCAATTTGCAACTTATTAGGTCAATTGGCAACATGATTGGGTATAAAAAGAGCCTCTCAGAGTGGCAGTGTCTCTCAGAAGTCAAGATGGGCAGAGGATCACCAATTCCCCCAATGCTGCGGCGAAAAATAGTGGAGCAATATCAGAAAGGAGTTTCTCAGAGAAAAAAAAAAGAGTTTGAACTTATCATCTACAGTGCATAATATCATCCAAAGATTTCGAGAATCTGGAACAATCTCTGTGTGTAAGGGGCAAGGCTGGAAAACCATACTGGATGCCCGTGATCTTCAGGCCCTTAGACGGCACTGCATCACATACAGGAATGCTACTGTAATGGAAATCACAACATGGGCTTAGGAATACTCCAGAAAACATTGTCGGTGAACACAATCCACCGTGCCATTCGCTGTTGCCGGCTAAAACTCTATAGGTCAAAAAAGAAGCCATACCTAAACATGATCCAGAAGCGCAGGCGTTTTCTCTGGGCCAAGGCTCATTTGAAATGGACTGTGGCAAAGTGGAAAACTGTTCTGTGGTCAGACAAATCAAAATTTGAAGTTCTTTTTGGAAAACTGGGACGCCATGTCATCCAGACTAAAGATGACAAGGACAACCCAAGTTCATAGGTGTGATTGGCAAAGGACAAAAAAGCAGGAAACTATACGGTGCACTTACCATGGGGGCGGGGCTTTGTTATAGGGGAGGGGCTTATGGAGGGGCGTGGCTTGCTTTTGTACTTTTTTTATGATAAAGCTATAATAACTGCTCAGTGCGGCAAAACAGACAACTCTGCTAATGCTAACTTAATTCTATATAAACTATTAGGGGTGTGACGAGACGTATCTCACGAGACGAGACTCGAGATTGAGTTCACGAGACGAGACAAGATGGCGAAATACACGACTAGAAAAAATAGTCTGCAGGTGTATTTGAAATGTTTTAACTAATCATCTTATAATGAATGTCATTTCAGTTCTACTTTCTGAGTATGAATTATCATATGCAGTAAAAGACAACAATACTCAAGTAATGTAAAAGGTTTTGCCACTAACTCAACTGACTGACTTCTGTATGATTTCAGTCTCTTCAGACCTTACTGTACATGATTTATGAGCTTCTACAACTTTTGACCTCCTAACTGAACTCCTTTCCACAAACTGATCATTGAAATAAAAACAGTAGAAATAAAAATGGTAACATTTTACAATAAGGTCTCATTTATTAACATTAATGTATTAACCAACATCAGCTAACAATGAGCAATATATTTGCTACAGTATTTATTAATCTAACATGTTAATGTTAGTTAATAAAAATAGTCATTCATTGTTAGTTCATGATAGTTCACAGTGCATTAACTAATGTTAACAAATGAAAACTTATTGTTTGTGCTTAATAAGCTTAAGAGAAAACTGTTACTCATTTTTATGGTAACACTTTACAATAAATGCAACCGTAATCGCACTCTCTCAATATTCAAAGTGCAAATAATAATTTTCAAAGAAAAGAAATTTCTTTGATACAGAGCTAAGAGATGGTTACAACTACACTGCCCAGCCTAAAATAGCTTTCATATTGAGAGATATCTGTATTCATCAGGGAGCTGCTTTCAAGTGCGGGGTATTGACATCACGTTTGAATGTGCGCTCGCGTTTACTTTCACTTTCGTGATCGCGCATACTCTGTGAATGTGGAGCGGCAGCGACCGTTATCCAACTGAATTAAATGTTATTTTATTTAAATACAAAGCAAAACGACAGTGGAGGCATAATGTAAACGTAGCGGTGGCATATTCTTTCCTAATTATCCAACATCACGAGACTACTTTTCGCCTCGATGAGAAATCTCGTCACACCCCTATAAACTATATAATAGCATAGGCCTATTAGTTACTAAACTGGACGGAGACACGGAGCGCCCTGTAACTCACTGACCTGCCTGCGTTCACAATTCACACGGTGCAGATGGGAGGGAGAACGCTGACTACACAGTTTATGGGAATAAATTGTGTATATCTGTCACAATTGTCACAAAAACTCACTAGTCTGTACACTGTCTGTCTGGACTCTCTGCGCGTTTCTTTGCGAGATCATGTGGCGCGATTTTTTTTTTTTCCCTCACTGCTGCACGAGTCTGCGTGAGAATATGGGGGTGTGGCGTGAGAGTTACCAGCCTTGCCGTTATTTTGCTAAATTAGCCCAGAATCATTTAACATTTTTATGGAATCATGACAAAAAATGATCAATAGATTGGTTAAATTTTACTAGACCTGCATATAAAAATGAAAGACATATATTGGATTTGCTTACATGAATCATCCGTGTTCACTGAAGCTGTTCACGTGAGTAGATGGTTGGGCGCGGTTGGGTGTGTGCGCATTCATAACGGTGCACGTACACTTTGAACTTCAATCGTGATAAATGATTGGACTACGTGCGGAGTGACATGACGACATGAATCAGAGGCAAAAAAACGTTGACAGCAGTGAGCGGTCATTATGTTTACCAATACTCGACCCATCGCAACCGCCGCAACCCTAAATACCCCCCCCCCCTTTTTTTTTTCCATGATTTTTTGCGGATTTCCGGATTTCTCCGGAAGAATCGCACCCCTGCAAGTTGTTATCAGCGCTCAGTTCAGAAGCCTGCATCTCTGATGGTATGGGGTTGCATGAGTGCGTGTGGCATGGGCAGCTTACATATCTGGAAAGGCACCATCAATGCTGAAAGGTATATCAAAGTTCTAGAACAACATATGCTCCCATCCAGATGTCGTCTCATTCAGGGAAGACTTTGCATTTTCCAAAATGACAATGCCAGACCACATACTGCATCAATTACAACATCATGGCTGCGTAGAAGAAGGATCCGGATACTGAAATGGCCAGCCTGCAGTCCAGATCTTTCACCCATAGAAAACATTTGGCGCATCATAAAGAGGAAAATGCGACAAAGAAGACCTAAGAAAGTTGAGCAACTAGAAGCCTGTATTAGACAAGAATGGGACAACATTCCTATTCCTAAACTTGAGCAACTTGTCTCCTCAGTCCCCAGACATTTGCAGACTGTTATAAAAAGAAGAGGGGATGCCACACAGTGGTAAACATGGCCTTGTCCCAACTTTTTTGAGATGTGGGGCCATGAAATTTAAAAATCAATTTATTTTTCCCTTAAAATTATACATTTTCTCAGTTTAAACATTTGATATTTCATCTATGTTGTATTCTGAATAAATTATTGAAATTTGAAACTTCCACATCATTGCATTCTGTTTTTATTAACAATTTGTACAGTGTCCCAACTTTTTTTGAATTGGGTTTGTATATATTTACCGGTATTTATTTATTGCACACTTTCAAACAATGTGCAAAAATATTACCTTTAGGCATACAACAGCTTGTCACTGAGGCAGTAGCCTCAAAGGTTCCCCTAAAAAACAATAGTACTGACTTAAAGGTGCAGTGTGTAAAAATTGGGTGACAGAAATTGACAGAAATGCAATATAATATACAAACTATGTTTTCAGTGGTGCATATAGACCTTACATAATGAGCCGTTATGTTTTTATTACCTTAGAATGAGCCATTTCTATCTCATACACCGCGGGTCCCCCCTCCATGTCAAGTCGCCATTATGCGGCAGCATGTTTCTACAGTAACTCTAAATGGACAAACTGCTCTACAGATTGCGTTTCGTCACTATGTTCGTTGGTGTTTTTAGAGGCAGCTTGCATCGTCACTACGTTGAATACGGACTAAGTAGTAGTAGTAGTAGTAGTTGTCATCTGGTTTATTAGAAGCAGAGTCCGTTCTTTGTTAGGAGTAAAAGGAAACCTCATTGCTTCACTGGCTAATATGTACTCTCTGCGGTCTCAGACGACGACATCTATGTCGTGTCGGACAGACGGCCACTATATTTTCTCTGAAAGGGAGGGGTGCGAGGGGTGTGCGTCGTTAGTTGCAGTTCACAACCTCACCGCTAGATGCGCTAAAATGTACACATATTGCACCTTTAAAGGGTTAGTTCACCCAAAAATGAAAATTCTGTCATTTATTACTCAAGCTCATGCCGTTCCAGACCCGTAAGACCTTCGTTAATCTTCGGAACGCAAATAGAGATATTTTTATTTAAATCCGATGGCTCCGTGAAGCCTGCATAGGGAGCAATGACACTTCCTCTCTCAAGATCCATAAATGTACTAAAAACATATTTAAATCAGTTCATGTGAGTACAGTGCTTCAATATTAATATTATAAAGTGACAAGAATATTTTTGTTGCGCCAAAAAAACAAAATAACGACTTATTTAGTGATGGCCAATTTCAAAGCACTGCTTCAGGAAGCTTCGGAGCATAATGAATCAGTGTGTCGAATCCGCAGTTCAGAGCGCCAAAGTCACATGATTTCAGCAGTTTGGCAGTTTGACAGTCGATCCGAATCATGATTTGATACACTGATTTATAACGTTCCGAAGCTTCCTGAAGCAGTGTTTTAAAATCGTCAGTCTGTCAGTCTCCTATGCAGTTGACGCAGTGCAGTGCATGTTTACGTCCGAACGGCGGCTCAGTATTGGCCAACGCAGTTCACATGAGCAGCGTGATGTATGCGTGTGATACTGACGCAGGAGCCGGCCAATACAGAGTCAGTGTTCGGACGTAAACATGGAAGCTCTGCAATGTGTCTTCAACGTAAACTGCGTAGGAGACTGACAATTGGAAATTGTTGAATAAAGTCGTTATTTTTGAGGTTGAACCACTGTAGTCACGTTTATCAATATCAACTATTTATCAATATTTTTTCTACTTTTCTGGACCTTGAATGTGGTAATGTCATTGCTTTCTATGGGAGATTAAAAAAAAAAACTCTTGGATTTCATCAAAAATATCTTAATTTGTGTTCCGAAGATGAACGAAGGTCTTACGGAAATGGAACGACATGAGGGTGACTAATTAATGACAGAAATTTCTTTTTTTTTGAGTGAACTAACCCCTTTAAGACATTTAAGTGACAAATGTATGAATATCCAAAATGACAATATCCCAAGTTAGCTTATTTAGAATCACTAGGACCCATTTCTCAATACTTCTGAGAATTAAAAAAAAAAATAATAATAGTTGAATAGTAAATAGTTAATAATAGATAAAAAATAATAATAAGTTGCACAATGTATGAAATTTTTTTATTTTATTTTAAAATTCATTTAATTTTATTCCATTCAGTGTTTTGAATATATAACATATGGCATTTATTAACATTTCTCAAGCAAAGAATTTAAAAAAGAGAGACTGTTTTGCAGTATTATACATATAATCATTGTTCAAAGGCCTACAAATCCTGTGTCTTTGTCCCTGCTGTCATGTGCTGTTTTCGCTCTGCTAGCATGTCTCAGTGTTTCATGAAGGCATCTGCGTTTAACCCTCTTCAGAGGCTTATTATTCTATTATAATCTGCTATGGTGCCCTAACAGTGATCTGACACCCCTGAGGCTGTGAATTTGAATATGAGCGTGTGTGTGAAATGAAGGGGTGCAGCCCGAGCCCCCACACACAATGCTCCATATGGAGACCCGATGGAGAGGAGGGAAAAGAAAGACACAGATGACCAGAGAGTGACACACTCAGTGATTCACAGAGCCATAGCAAGCAGCTCCTTGAGGCATGTTATTCTGGGGCAAAGAGGTCTGCTCTGAGATGGAGGAGGCCTGGAATGAGACCAAACCTCACACACACACACACACACACACACACACACACACACACACACACACACACACACACACACACACACACACACACACACACTACTAATAGTCCACAGTCTGCTTTTCACTGATAGACACTTATTACAAAGACACACTCTTCTGCTGGCAGCGCTCCACCTGTGTGTCTGTGAGCCGGGCCCTGAGCTCCAGCCGGGGAGGGAGGGAGGGTTGTAAGACAGCTGCCCTCTTTGCCATGGCCAGCCTCCTCCTACCGGGTATCAGTCATGGCACCATCCCTCGCTCTCTTTCATTCTGAGCTTCTCCACGTGGCGCATTCACTCCAAACTACTCTTCCTTTCTCTTCTACACAGACGTCACAGAGTTATCACCAAGGCAACTGTGGTGTAGTGCACAAGCCTCATTGAGCTGGTTTGTTCTGTGCACGGCCCACGCCCTGAGCCCACACTTTATGAACACTCAGTACTCACCACAATCAATCAATGTGTGTGTATTAGCTCTCACAGTACACTCATAGTTCAGCACAACTGCAGATTTGAGCCATCAGGGCCAGTAGACTGCTGTGACAACTAGTGATCTATCAAACACACACACACACACAATATATATACAGGTGTATTATATTGTGTCTTTGTTCAAAACTGACAGTAAAAAAACTTTTATAATGTTACAAAACATTTCTATTTGAAATAAAAGCTGTTAAAAGATGCTTTTCAGCTGTATTTCAGCTTTGCCATCATAGGAATGACATTTAGGGTTAAGGGTAAGTTCACCCAAAAATGAAAATTCTGTCATTAATTACTCACCCTCATGTTGTTCCACACCCATAAGACCTTCGTTCATCTTCAGAACACAAATTAAGATATTTTGATGAAATCCAAGAGTTTTTTATTTTTATTTTTTTATCCTCAATAGCGAGCAACGAAAATACCACATTTAAGGTCCAGAAAGTAATAAAAATATTGTTAAAATAATTAACGTGACTACAGTGGTTCAACCTCAACGTTACAAAGCGACAAAAATACTTTTTGTTAGCAAAAACAAAACAAAAATAACGACTTTATTCAACAATTTCCAGTTGTCAGTTTCCTACGTTAGGCCTTGTAAAAACATTGTTTAAATAGTCAATGTGACTACGGTTCAACCTTAAAGGGATAGTTCACCCAAAAATGAAAATTTGATGTTTATCTGCTTACCCCCTGGGCACCCAAGATGTAGGTGACTTTGTTTCTTCAGTAGAACACAACTGATGATTTTTAACTCCAACCATTGCCGTCTGTCAGTCGTATAATGCTTGTCAGTGGGAACTTAGTCTACATAAGGGGAAAATAAACATGCACAGACAAATCCAAATTAAACCCTGCGGCTCGTGACGACACATTGATGTCCTAAGACACGAAACGATCGGTTTGTGTGAGAAACCTAACAGTATTTATATAATTTTTTACCTCTAAAACACCACAATGTTTAACTGCCCTCCACATCCGGTTAGTGAGGTCTGATCGCACTAACGTGTGACAAAATCACTTCCTGTCATCAGAACACGTTTTTTTGACCTCACTAACCGGATGCTGAACGCAGTTGGACATAGTGGTGTTTTAGAGGTAAAAAAAAAATTATATAAATACTGTTCGGTTTTTCGCACAAACCGATCGTTTCGTGTCTTAGGACATCAATGTGTCGTCACGAGCCGCAGGGTTTAATATGGATTTGTCTGTGTATGTTTTTTTTACTCTTATAGTTCCTATTGACACGCATTATATGACTGAAAGACCGCAACGGTTGGAGTTAAAAATCATCATTTGTGTTCTACTGAAGAAACAGTAAAGTCACCTACATCTTGGATGCCCTGGGGGTAAGCAGATAAACATCAACTTTTCATTTTTGGGTGAACTATCCCTTTAATGCGTCTTTAAATTGTAATAATAATACACAATATTACTGTATTGCTGTATTTTTGATCAAATAAATTCAGCCTTGGTGAGCATAATAAGATAGTCATCATTGTGTAACAAACGAACGGAAATTTGAGACATTCATTACTAATTTTGCCCTGTACAGATCTTAAATCTAATTTGTGTTTACATATTAAATCTTGCAACATGAAGACACGCCACTTAAAGTTTGATGTCAGTGATAGCAGGTTTCATTCGCAGTGTCGTATAATTGTATCAAATATCATGTACCAATTCTGAATATAATATGTATAGGAATAAATATGTCCCAGGATTTATATTTCACAATTATACTACATACGGCAATGATTGTTTCAATATGTTTCTTATAATCTAATGTATTTACCCACTTTACTTGTTAACCTTCATTTATTTGTGGCATTTGCTTGTCTATTTGCACACCCTGTTAAACATTATGCTTGATTTCGTTCTAATTAACCCAATGAGCGCCTAAACTGATATTAATAACTGATCTTTAGCTCCCTCTAGTGTTCAGCATCAAATATGACATCTTTTGTCTGTTCCCGTTTTTGATCATGAGCCAAAAAAACACATTTGTGCCAACATATGTTGGATTCAAACACACATAAATATGCATATGTTGAATAGTTTCGTATATGCTCTTTATAGTGTCTGTATTTCTGAAATATTTTTAGTCAGAGGGGGTACATAATGTGTGATTTATACTGGCGTGTGCCACTGGATGGCAGTCTTTTCAAATGATCTAATTTACTAACGCATTTCGAAGTGACTGAAACAAAACAATTAAGCATAAAAATCTAATGTTTCCAGTGCATTCTCATGCAGCAGAGACAGAATTAAGCTGTGTTTGTCTGCTAGAATGTATTTGTCTGCTAGAATGTCTTTTCATATGGTTAATATAAACTCAATAAGAGTGTGTGTGTGTGTGTGTGTGTGTGTGTGTGTGTGTGTGTGTGTGTGTGTGTGTGTGTGTGTATGACTGTCTTGCATGTTTGCCCACAGGCTTCTGCTTAATGAAGCCACATAGCTAGTATCCTGTTGCTATGGCAACCTTCAGTCACTGAGGCCAAAGTGTTTTGTGGAGAGACAGACACTCCATCACTCAGAAGACAGACATCGTCTATCATCTCCAAGCATGATAATGGTGATAATGTAATCATCATGGGCAGAATATCACTATCCTACACTGTTCATACAGAGCTGATCTGACACAAAAGCAGCACACGCATGAAAGCACAGTAAACTTCACATGGAATCATTGGAGCAGAAACACAGGTGTGACTCTATGCTTCAACACCCTCGCATGCTTATATTATGCCCATTTGGAGTGGTGCCAGTCGTTGGATTTGACCCTCAAGTGTGGGACAGGAGATGGTTTAGACTAGAGGACACATACTTGTCTGTCTCTCAGCATATTCACTGTTACAGTTAGTTTTTTATTTATATAACCCTTTGTTTTGCATATCCAGCAGCACTGCCTTTGACTTCCCATGAATATTACAGCCCACTGGTACATTGTAGTGCCTGTTTTCATTGGAATAGATATTATCTTAGAAGTTGTGCTCCCAAACCTGTTCCTTTGGTTATCAAATTGATCTCAGTGCACATCATTAAACTTTAACTGGATTTTACAAACCGTAATTAGCTTATTCATTAATTATTATTAGAGACATTAGATAATCTTTCATTGTGTGTGTGTGTGTGTGTGTGTGTGTGTGTGTTTGTATATATATATATATATATATATATATATATATATATATATATATATAATATATATATATATATATATGCTGTCAAACGATTAATCGCATCCAAAAAAGTTTGTTTACTGTTTATATTTATTATGTAGGCCTATATATATATATATATATATATATATATATATATATATATATATAAATACACACATGCATATATTTAACAAATAAATAAAATAAATATATTTTTATATTAACCAATATAAAGGGACCTTCAAAATTATTTATATCTCCATTGTTTTTTAAAAACCTTATTCGTCAATGACCCATATATATATATATATATATTACACACAAACTCCCCAACATGGCTAAATACTAAGCTTTTAATTGTCTTAGTCTCACACACACACAAAAATGCACTACTTAAAGGTGCCGTAGAATGTCTTTTCAAAAGATGTAATATAAGTCTAAGGTGTCCCCTGAATGTGTCTGTGAAGTTTCAGCTCAAAATACCCCATAGATTTTTTTTAATTATTTTTTTTAACTGCCTATTTTGGGGCTTCATTAACTATGCACCGATTCAGGCTGCTTGGCCCCTTTAAATCTCTCGCTCCCTGCCCTCCCGAGCTCTCGACTATAAGTGCAGTTATACAGTGCATTTACAAAGTTCACACAGCTAATATAACCCTCAAATGGATCTTTACAAGATGTTCGTCATTCATGCTGCATGCATGCTTCGATTCCTGTGAGTATTGTATTTATTTGGATGTAGTGGCTAACGGGCTAATGCTACAATGTTGGAGAGATTTACAAAGAATGAAGTTGTGTTTATGAATTATACAGACTGCAAGTGTTAATAGCGACGGCTCTTGTCTCCGCGAGTACAGTAAGAAGCGATGGTAACTTTAACCACATTTAACAGTACATTAGCAACATGCTAACGAAACATTTAGAAAGACAATTTACAAACATCACTAAAAATATCATGCTATCATGGATCATGTCAGTTATTATCGCTCCATCTGCCATTTTTCGCTATTGTTCTTGCTTGCTTACCTAGTCTGATGATTCAGCTGTGCACAGATCCAGACGTTAATACTGGCTGCCCTTGTGTGATGCCTTGAACATGGGCTGGCATATGCAAATATTGGGGTCATACATATTAATGATCCCGACTGTTACGTAACAGTCGGTGTTATGTTGAGATTCGCCTGTTTTCCGGAGGTCTTTTAAACAAATGAGATTTATATAAGAAGGAGGAAGAAATGGAGTTTGAAACTCAACGTATGTCTTTTCCATGTACTGAAATCGTAT
Organism: Chanodichthys erythropterus; assembly: GCF_024489055.1. Taxonomy (NCBI): domain Eukaryota; kingdom Metazoa; phylum Chordata; class Actinopteri; order Cypriniformes; family Xenocyprididae; genus Chanodichthys; species Chanodichthys erythropterus. The sequence continues at coordinate 27,617,350 of NC_090235.1, forward strand.
TATTCAACATTCAACAATTTTTGAATTTAGGGCACCTTTAAGCCATTGCCATCTCAGAAAATCATCAAAGACAGAATTACATTTTTGGCAGAATATTGGAAGTTTGATTCAGAGTGTTCAGCAGAGTTGTGTGGTGTGATGAATCACAATGAGACATGAGTTTCATGTTGATGCTCCAGAGCAGTGTCTTCGAAATTCTGATGAAAAATATAATAATAAATGCATCTCTTCCACAGTGAAGCATGGAGGAAGAGGTGTCATTGTGTGGGGAGCCTTTTTAAGCACTGGAATATGTGAACTACTTCACTGTGAGTCATTTAATTCTTATTATTTAATGAATATTACAGAATGAGTTGCTTCCCACAAATGAAAAGTTGCTTTCTAAAGAGGAATGATCAGATGTTATTTTCTAACAAGACAATGCTCCTGCCCAAATTGCAAAGAAGTGAACTTGAGAACAAGTCCATCAGGCTCTGGTCAGTGTCCATATTTCAATATTTGGTCTCACATTAAACTCAAAGTGAACAAACACAAACAGCTAAAACTAAAACCACAGAAGAGCAAATATTTACTCAAATATTCAATTAACATTTACACATCAAAGTTTCTGTTTGTAAAAAATAACAATTCAATAAAAGTTCTTGCTTATTTCTTTTTCTTCTTCTTCTTTGTTTTGTTTGGACAGTGTTGTGAAGATGTGCGCAGGTACAATCTGTCTGAAGTACAGAGTGTGTGTGTGGTTCAGGTATGACAAAAATATTCCCACAAGGTCAGAGATTTCTGGTATTGCCATCCTTGTGGGGACATGTTTGTCAAACCTGAACCACACACACACACACACTTTGTAGTCTACTTCAGACAGACTGTACTGCATACGTCATCACACAAACACTGGACATTTTTGGCCCCCATTAGGAAAACAACTTATAAATCATACAGATTTATGTTTTTGGTTTTTTTTTTTGAAAATGTAAAAATGCAGGACGTTTTCTGTGATGGATAGGTTTAGGGTTAGGATAGGATATGATATAAGGATAGAATATGCAGTTAGTACAGGAGAAAAATCATTATGCCTATGGTGAGTCCCCATAAACCACATATACAAGTGTGTGTGTGTGTGTGTGTGTGTTGTTGTTGTTGTTGTTGTTGTTGTTGTTGTTGAGAATTGTGCAGTGCTCACTCAAATGTACTGGTTGATTTGAGCTTTTTTCCTCCTCTACACATCATCAGTCACTCCAACCCCCCTAAAACACACACACTTGACCATTCAGTCTATAAATAGGACTAGTGAGCATCAGTAATACATGACATTTCTCTTCCTTCCATTCCGTCTGTACTCTCAGGTCTCTTTTTCCCTGTTTTTCTCTTTTTTCCTCACCCCCCTCTTTTTATGTCTGCCTGTTTCTATTTTTTACAGCTGTCCCTTCATCCCTCTATACTCCCACCCCTGTGGTTTGTCGATCAATAGCCGAGTATTATTGATCCGGATATCAGATAAAAATTCTCTCATGTGGATGGTCCCGGTCACATCGCAGCTTTGTGAAGTGGGGTCAAAACTACAGTGTAACCTAACCCTGACAACTCCACCCATAATCCTCTCTGTTGTTCAGCTGCTGCCATGTTTTAGGGAAAAAGTAAGAACGGGGATCCCAGAAAATATAGGCTACATTTGAAAGGAATTATGACAAACTTCCGTATTCTGTAAAACAGGTTGCTTCGCTTCCAGTTCAGGTCTTTTATATGTGCTTCATTAATTATAGAGCCATTTTACTCAAGATTGGAGTGAGCAAAGATGAGCATAATCGATGTCCATCGCATATGCAGATTTATATCTTAAAGGTGCCCTAGATTCAAAAATTGAATTTACCTTGGCATAGTTGAATAACAAGAGTTCAGTACATGGAAATGACATACAGTGAGTCTCAAACTCCATTGTTTCCTCCTCCTTATATAAATCTCATTTGTTTAAAAGACCTCCGAAGAACAGGCAAATCTCAACATAACACCGACTGTTACGTAACATTCGGGGTGTACGCCCCAATATTTGCATATGCCAGCCCATGTTCCCGACATTATGAAAGGCATTAGACAAGGACAGCCAGTATTCACGTCTGGATCTGTGCACAGCTGAATCAAAAGACTAGGTAAGCAAGCAAGAACAATAGCAAAAAATGGCAGATGGAGCAATAATAACTGACATGATTCATGATATCATGATATTTTAGTGATATTTGTAAATTGTCTTTCTAAATGTTTCATTAGCATGTTGCTAATGTACTGTTAAATGTGGTTAAAGTTACCATCATTTATTACTGTATTCACGGAGACAAGAGCCGTCGCTATTTTCATTTTTAAACACTTGCAGTCTGTATAATTCATAAACACAACTTCATTCTTTATAAATCTCTCCAACAGTGTAGCATTAGCCGTTAGCCACGGAGCATAGCCTCAAACTCATTCAGAATCAATGTAAACATCAAAATAAACACTGTACTTACGCGCTTAGACATGCTGCATGACGAACACTTTGTAAAGATCCATTTTGAGGGTTATATTAGGTGTGTGAACTTTTTTTATGTTGTTTAAGGCAAGCGCGAGCTCTTGGGGCGTGGAGCACGGGATTTAAAGGGCCACACACCCTGAATCGGCGCATTTCTAATTATGCCCCAAAATAGTCAGTTAAAAAAATTAATTTAAAAAAATCTATAGGGTATTTTGAGCTGAAACTTCACAGACACATTCAGGGGACACCTTAGACTTATATTACATCTTTTTTTTAAAAAGTTCTAGGGCACCTTTAACGTTTTTTTGTTCTTCTCAGTAACATTTATATATTTAAATCAAATAAAATGTCAACAATAAAAAGAACTAGCTAGCTGACTACTTTAAAAGCTCATAGATATCGCTGTCAGTTTGTACTGCTGCTGTTAACACTTTTTTCGACAAGTGGATGTGATGAGACCTGTTTTGCTGTTTGTTCATGTGACCTTCGACATGAAGCCTATCGAGTGTTGTTCTCTCCAGAAGTGCTGGTATGTGTGTTTTCAAGCATACATTCTTCTAAAAGAGGAGAGAGCTTGTGTAATTAATGGATGTTCAGTGGTTGAGTCACATCCTCAGGAAAGATTGTGCGTCTGGAATGCGTCGTGACATCCGCTCGGCACATCACATATGCCACATATTCCCCTTGATGTAAGATGTACTTCACATCGATCAGGTGTATGGGGTGGTCTTTAAAGGTTAAGGATTGGAGATGGGTGAGAAGATGCGAGCTCTTCATGAGATAGTTATTATGTGTTCTTCCTTCATTCAGATCAGCTGTGCACTTAACCTTGCATCTGTAATTAGTGTTCTCTGGATAAAGTCCCTCTGGATAAATGTCTGTTCAAAACAAGTTAGTGAAGTAATCCGGATAGTGATAAAGGGAATTACAGCATTACATTGGAGGTTAATGCAACAATGAAAATGATAGTGGTATGTCTTGTCTTTGATAAATGTGATAAAATTCAGCAAATAACATTGTATGGAGTATTGACTACGTAATATTTGTATTGACTAAACAGTGTTTCACATTTTACTGTTCAACATTTGGCTGCATTTATTTATTTATCAAAAATACAGTAAACACAGTAATATTGTGAAATGTTATTACAATTTAAAATAACTGTTTTCAGTTTGAATAGCCTATTTTAAGATGAATTCCATTACTTTAATCTCCAGCGTCACATGATCCTTCAGAAATCAATCTAATATGCTGATTTGGTCTTCAAGAAACATTTCTTATTATTATCACTGTTGGAAACAGTTGTGCTGCTTAATATGAATTTTCAATGAATCCTGTTTTCAGGATTCATTGAAAATAAAGTTTAAAAGAACAGCATTTAAATGAAACAATGTAAGTGTTTACTCACAGCAACTTTTGATAAATTTAATGCATTCTTCACAGTAAAAAATAAATGAATTGTTGGTTTAACTTTGCCTTAATTTTAAGTAAAATTTGAGTTAATAAAATTAAGGAGATTGGTTTAGTTAATTTGACAAAAGAAAAAAATGTGATAAATCATAAAAATAGATTTTTTTTTTTTACAGTGTTACTGCATAAAAGTGTAACACAGTTCGTAGATATGGGAAGAAGGAGGCGGGAACCGGCAAACATTCAACAAAACTTTAATTCAAAATAAATAAATACAAAACAAAAGTAATGCCGGCAGACCCTCGCTCCAGCCCACGGCGAACAGCGGCGACTCCTCCGCTCCCTCTTGGACGGCAGCCACCCCACCTCCAGGGGCACGGCACCGAGCTCTTTGTCCCACCCGTCCCCCTCAGCAGCGAGGGCTCTCCGACAGCACGTCCCTCCATGAGAAGGAGGTCTCTGCGGAAAAAAAAGGGGCGGTTCCCAACTTTGGGGTGTTGTCACACGGGAATAGGTGTTTTTCAACCTCTTTACCTGATTTGCTCAAATCGAGTGGGATATTTCCGGAAAAACAATAAGAGATATGTATTGTATATGAATGTAAGTGTATTATTTAAGTTGTTTAACGTTTCTTTTGTGTGAATATGCTTGCTAGCTCGTTGTAAAAAGCTCCAAGCAATCTTCCACTCACTTCTAGCGATAACTATTATTAGCTAACATTCGCTATTCTATTTGATGTATCTGTTAGTCACTTGATTTGTTTTAGTTTTGCGAGGTTGTGGCTACAGTGTCTGTGATCAATAAAAGGATTATAAAGTTTAAAGTCTTCAGAGTCATCATTTCAGGTTAACAATTTTTTTTTTTTTTTAAGTTTACACAAGGTCAGTAAGTAGTCTTATGAATGCATACAGTGGCGGACTGGGACAGTAAATCAGGCCGGGAATTTGACTCCACCCAGGCCACCTCTGCTGCTGCAGTCACCACCACCAAATTCATGTGTCCACCAGCCTGCTAAACTTATAGGGTAACCCTGTTAGTTGATGTAACAGGTAGACTACCATTCATAATATGAATGGATAAATAAATAAACCCTCAAAAACTCACTTGGAATAGACCATCTATACCACACCAAAGACAAATATAAAATTGGCTTACACATTTTAAGAAGGGATAATAAAAGATACATATTCACATGTTAAAATATTTATATTTTATATATTTCCAATGCTCAACTCAAGTATATCAAAAGTATCAGAAACACAAACAAAAACAACACAAACACAAAACAAACGGTTCGGTTTGTTTCATAGTTTTAGAGTCACGGTTTCGGTACCGTTGTTGCTATATTTATCGAAAAACTATACTTTCAAATATATATATATATATTTTCTCATATTATTTAGAATATTCTAACTACAAAAAAACAGCACAATTAAATATAATAGATTAAAGATACAAATAAAATAAACTGACTTCAGTTTTTTTTTTAGGGAGGTCTGGCATTAGTTTTTAGGTACTGAAATTGAATAAAGTAATAATGTAAAACAGCATTGCATTTTGGACTATACATTAAAGATTATTCTTTATTAAAGTTACAAAAGCTTTTTAATCAAGAGCAGTGAGTGATTTCTTCGTTGTTGCTGTTCAATTAATATAAAGACTGTCACTTTAAGAGAATGCACTGATACAGTGTTCGTATTTAACAAGAGTGAATGGTTTGTCCACGGATTTATTTTATTTTTTTCATCACTGTTGTTGTAATGTCTGGGAACCCAGAATGTTCATCCATCAACAGAAACATATATTAACTGAACCCTGATTGTTTTACGTGTTATTTATATTAAACCATATTACAGATGCTTCGTCAGATTTAAGTAGAACAGCGGTCCGAGCGCGTGCCGAACCGAGTGTGGAGAACCGAACGGATCGATTTTTTTCCCCACAGCAACTTGCTGCGTCTGTGGCCAGGGCTTTTCTCATTTTTATGCGTTCCCTCTCTGCTCCTCCTTTGCGTTTACGCTCCATTTTTTGCACTATTTTTCAAGATAAAGCCTGCCTCTGTATATAGCCAATTATGCAGCGCTTCGCTGATGTTGGGTCATGTGGTGTCATTTTCACTCCGCGATCGCCTGATTCGTAGATTCATAAGTGCGTCAATTAATTCGCAGTTGCATACACGTCAGTCTGATCGACAGCACAGCGGCAGCCGGCAGGCCAGAATAACCATCAGGCCACCGGGAAATGTCCCGGTGCTCCCGACGGCCAGTCCGCCCCTGAATGCATATAAAGCTTATACTCATACAATATACGCTGAGTCGGTCATGTGTTTCTGTGTGGTTGATAGCCTATAAAAAACAATTAGGCTACACTTAAAATTAAAGTTAATTATATCACAAGCACTGTCTAGCCTATGTATTCTCTCTGCTTGTCTGTTAGTGCAGTGGTTATATCATTATAATATTATATATATATATATATATATATATATATATATATATATATATATATATATATATATATATATATATATATATATATATAATAGCTTTTATGACGAAGGTTTACACTATGCACGTGAAATTTGGCATGCGAGAGATTAAATAAAATAGGCTGTTGATCGCGTGCAACTGGTTGTGTTCTTCTGCGTTATATTCATATTGAAGAGCATCAATCATTAAACAAGACTAGTAGCACAAGAAGGCGATCTAGCCTTAAGAAACTATTTGAGGTGAAAAAATACCGTAGTAATTTATAGTAAATACTATAGTGTTTTGAACCATACTTGAATTAATTTGTTGTGGTAATTATATAGGCTATTGCTGTGGTAATATAACAACTATAGTAATATAAACAAATTACGTTACCCAATACTGTGCTAAGTTTTCTTTAAACTATATATTACAATACACGCAGTTTACTGTAGTAAAAACTAAAGTACTACTGCTGCTGTAGCATTCATTAACAATAAAGTGTTGTAAATACTATAATATACAGTAGGCTATACTACAATTTACTGGTTCAAAAACACTAAATACTATCAATTACTATAGTATTTTTACACCCCATGCATGTCCAACCAAATGACGCCGATCAGATAAGTTCAGACAAATGACTACTTGTCTATGTAAAATATATAGCCATTGTGACAAAATTACATCCCGTGTCATTATAATTCGTAGGCTAGTTTATACAAAATAATAATAATAAAATAAATAAATAACTAGCACTAAAAAAACGGAGTAGGCTAATAAAACTTGCATAAATCATATATTTCGCCCTCTCGAGCTATAAGCTACAGGTCCTGTAAAATAGTTCATACTCTTCAAAATAAATGAATGTATTATAGTAAAATGTTTCCATATATCTAGGCAGGCACTCGGGAAAAACGCATAGTTTCCCTGTTACGGAAGTCAAGCATGCAGCAATATTTATTTATTTATTTTCATTATCTCGACATAATTGTTTCTCGGGATCTAAACATTAAAAAAGTAGTTGTGTTCATAAGAAAACAAGAAAAAATTAAATAAAATAATAATGAATGGCCTTTCAAGCTTCCGTACTTAAAAAAAAAACGCCTATCCCGGCTTCCGTACTTTTTTGGTTGGATCGTTATAAACACCTCTCTCAGTTAGAAAACACCCCAAAATTGGGAGACGCCCCTCTTTTGTTCCGCAGAGACCTATACTTGCCCTCCTTCCTCCCGGGTTTCGGCACCAATGTAACAAAGTTCGTAGATACGGGAAGAAGGAGGCGGGAACCAGCGAACATTCAACAAAACTTTAATTCAAAATAAATAAATACAAAACGAAAGTAATGCCGGCAGACCCTCGCGGACGTCTGCCGGCCACACAAACAAAATAAAAAATATAAAATAAAGTCCAGGCCTGGTCCTCTCTCATCATTCACTGTTGTCGCTCCTCCTTTTATGCCTCCGGACCTCCTCCGTGAGAGACTCAAGGCTGGCGCGCCTCGCAGGTGATGCTCATTATCACTTGCGTCACTGGCCTCGCGCCGTTCCCTCATGGCTCTCGCCGCCCTGCTCGTCACAAAAAGTACCATTTCTTTTTTTTTTTTAAAAAAAAGTCTTACTGACCCTAAAAGTTTGAACAAGAGTGTATATGTGCAAAACAAATTTAAAAATTAAATTTACCACAAAAAAAAATAGTAGAGTAAAAATATTGGATTAAAAAAATTAACATTATGAGGGGGATATCTGGGGGGAAGGTGATTAATGGTCATAAAAACAATACATTGCAAGTTTGAAAATAATTATAGTATATTTATCTCATACAAATTTATCTCTTTATCTCATAATTATGTTTTTCTCAATTATAGTTAGGCAAAATATAATTTCTAATGGTTTATTTGAATTTTCCTTTGATTTTTGGATAAGATGTAATGTAATATAATTTTCTGTTCATTATTATTATTATTATTATTATTATTATTATTATTTTGAAGTAAAAGTTCCCAGACATGTTTGTGTGGAATACACCTGTCCAAGGGTTAATAACAATAAGTATCCTCATTTTTATCAGCAATGCTCATTCCCTCTCATAATCCTACATTTCATAGTCATTTGTCCACATTATCATCAATACTGTACTCCTTCCACCACTGACACACGCACACACAAACGCTGTTGTGTGGGGACACCTGTGTGTTGTTGGCCACCTGAGGGGCTTTGATACATGCTGGGCTTTAATCTCCACACTGGGCTCTTGTGCCTTTGAAGTGCTAATCTGAGGCACCTTCCCTTCCTCCTCACAACACGGACACACATCCATGGTCAGCCTGTGGTCAGGCCTGCTCGAAGCCAACTGGCCTGTGTGCAAACCTACACACACGCACACACAAAATACAGAGACACACGCCACCTGTTACTGGGGCAATGTTGAAAATACTTGTAGCACCTCTAGAAGGATGTTGGAGCCACTCCTGTAGTATATTTTGTTTCTGCAGTCACTAAGACATTGTGGTACCCACCAATTTTTGTCATGTGAAATGTGTTTTAAAGTTTAAAATAACAACTGAATAATTTTAGCGATCATTTTTGCAGCTATATCCCTTGCAAAAATCACTATAGTAGTACCATGGTCAGATGATGGTATCAGATGGTAATACTTGATATATAATATAATATAATATAATATTTGATATGTAATGGAATTAATACTGTAAAAAGAACATATCCAGATCATTAAATTATGACCACCTGCCTATTATACTGTCTGTCCTTCACTTGTTGCCAAAACAGCGCCAACCCGGCAAGGCATGGACTCCACAAGAGGTATCCTGTGGTACTGTATCTGGCACCAAGACTTTAGCAGCAGATCCTTCAAGTCCTGTAGGTTGCGAGGTGGAGCCAAAGCGGATCAAACTTGTTGGTCCAGCCCATCCCACAGATGCTCATTGGATTGAGATCTGGGGAATTTGCAGGCCAACACCTTGAACTCTTCATCATGTTCCTTAAACCATTCCTGAACAATGTGTGCAGTGTGGCAGGGTGCATTATCCTGCTGTATGAGGCCACTTCCACCAGGGAACACCATTGTCATGAAGGGGTGTACCTAGTCTGCAACAATTTTTAGGTTTCCCAGGGTTTCCTAGCAGTACATTGCCTAAAGCAATGGTTTCCAAACCTGTCCTGGAGGACCACCAGCACTGCAACTCATCAGCTCATTAGTAGAGACTGCAAGACCTGAAGTAGGTGTGTCAGATAAGGGTGACCTACAGAATGTGCAATCTGCCTTCTGGACAGGTTTGGGAACTACTGGCCCAGAGCATCACACTCCCTCCTCTGACTTGTCGTCATCCCACAGTGCATCCTGGTGCCATCACTTCCTCAGGTAAACAGCCGTCCAAGTGATGTAAAAGAAAACTCTTTGGACCAGGCAACCTTCTTCCACTGCTCCAACGTCCAGTTCTGACACACGCGTGCCCATTGTAGGCACTTTCTATGGTGGACGGGGCCATCATAGGTACTCTGAGTGGTCAGCGGCTACACAGCTCCATACGCAGCAGAGTGCGATGCACTGTGTGTTGTGACACATTCCTCTCGTAAACATTATTAAAATTTTGTGTGACTTGTAGACCTTCTGTTGGCTCAGACCAGACGGGATAGCCTTCATTGCCCTACGTGCAATCAATGAGCCTTGAATGCCCAACAACCTGTTGACAGTTTGTTGTTTGTGCCTCCTTGGAACATTGTTGGTAAATTCTTACCACTGCTGACAAGGAGCAACATCACAAGCCAGAGATGCTATACCCAGTTGTTTGACCATAAAAATTTTGTTATTTTCAAAGTTGCTCAGGTCTTTACTCCTGCCCATTTCTCCTGCATCCAACATGTTGTTTATGAGAGCTGATTGTTTGCTTACCATCTAATCTACCCAGACGTCGACAAATGGCTTTGTTAGGAGATAATCAACAAAATTTGTTTAATCTATGAGTGGTCATAATGTTTTGGCTTGTCAGTGTACACAGGTACAGTGTACACAAGTACTACAATGGTATCTATCTATCTATCTATCTATCTATCTATCTATCTATCTATCTATCTTTGTTTCTATTAATTGTAAAGTACTTTTTGTAACTTAAGGATGTAAGTGATTAAGAGAGTGATTTATTTGTACAGAAAGAACAAGAATAAGAAATATTCTACTTCAGTAACAGTGGATGTGAGGTCAAAAGAGATCAGATGCTTGTTTGAGACCTGATAGAGCTGGCATGTTAAAAGAAGAGAGAGGGATGGGTATGAGAAAGTGAGAGGATATTTATAGTAAAATGTATATGACAGGAAAGTAGACATTAATAGATAGATTACTTTGTTTTTTTGTTTTTTTTTTGTTTGTTTGTTTTTTTTCTCTTTCCATCCCTCCCTCTTTATTCTCACCAGCCTCTCTGCGGATGAAAGAAGAGAGGGAACCTGCAAGGTGGTTGTCACAGGCCTTTTCTTTGCCCTGGAGGACCTGTGCGGTTGCTATAGAAACTAGGTCAGGGCTGCCGCATCCAGGGAGGCAGAATGTGTGAGTGTGTGACAGGTGTATGAAGAGGTGCTGAGGAAAGGAGGGGTCGAGGTAAAGCGGAAGAAAGACTGACAAGGATGTGAGATTGTTTGTTTACATTAAAACCCTCAACCTGCAGTTCTGTTGCTACAACTATATGCCCAAATCAGGTCATAAATTACAGATTTCAGGGGGAAAAAATATAGTAGAACATAAAATATTTTAGAAAATGAACATAATGTTTAACAATATTAATTTTATAGTTTTTTTTATGTAGGTTAAATTACTCCAGTAAGTGGCGACAAGTGACTGTCTTTGCGAGTGAATCACTGGATAATTCATTTCAGCCTTTTAGCTCAAAAATACTGATTCATCCAGGAATGAAACAAATTAATGTGTTATAAGTGAGTCATTGAATCATTCAATCAACCAATTCGTTTAAAAACACTGACTCTGAAACTCTGTTGCTTGGAAGGCAGTTGATTCTTTTTTTTGTTCTTTTCTTTTTTTTGATCTATTTCCAAATATTTTCTGCAAAAAAAAAAACAAACAAAACACTTTTTAATTTTTTGACACTTCTGAATTAATAAAATGCAGTATATCTTAGCCATTTTTAATTTTATTTTATTCCAATAGAAATAACTTAAAACTGAGAGCAATACAGAAGTGGTTTTCATGCAGTTATTTCTTGTTTTTTCCCTTTAAAACCACAAGGCCACCTATTTATAGAACTAATAGCATAAATAAAACCTAACCTAATCTAAGCTTTGAACAATAAGCACACATGGTCCAACAGTATCTGATGATTTGTATAGTGAATAAACATCAAGCATTCAGTAAACATCAGCATTTAGATGATTCAGTTCATCTATTCTTGCTCTCTATTTATGAATAAACTCTGTTTAGCACAGTCATTTTACTGTAATGATGCAGGTAAACATTTACATTTAAAGCTTTTAGCTGATGCTCTTATCCAGACATACTAACAAAAAGTAATGTGCATGAGCTAAAATCACGCTGATGGATGTGTGTGTTCAGAGGCTGTTCTTTAGAGTCAAACATCTGAGATATGGTTTGTGTCAGGGTTTAGATTGCTGATGGCAGATGTGCACTGGACGTGCGACAGATGAGCCAACGGCCGCTAAAACATCAAACATCAATGTCACTGCCGGAGACTGTCTGTCTACATGACAAGCTGAGAAGAACTGCCTCTGTGTCCTTGGATCACTCTGACGGAGGCAAATGTTAAAAGAAGAGCAAACTGTTCGGACTACACACCTTTTCTACCTCAGGTTTCTGGGGTTTTTTCCATTCATCAGAAGTAGACTGATACTTTGTGAGTCATTGAGATTTTTTCTTGTTAACAACGGAAGGGCCTCAGCAAGACCTCAGGCCATTAACCTCAGTGACTCAGATGTCAGGTCTTTTCTTAGATACCTTGAGAGATGCTTGAGATCACTAAAAGACTTGTTAACTCTGCATGTCAGCACAGATTCTCAGTACTTGTTCGTCAGGTCATGGGTTTTGGCATATATGCCCCGGGTAACACATATTACCATCAGACAGACATCTTACAGGTTGCAGCCATCCACCTCCTACAGTGAACTTAATAAATCTCTCTAGCCAGAGCCAAGGAGGACGTGTTTGCAAGGAGCAACAAGAAAATCAAGACTGATATAAAAATTCTGCTTGATAAAATTAAGAAGATAATTATTTCATGTTCAAATGAATGTACAATATTACAATACAATATGTTATACTATTTTGTCTAAAATTAAATTAAAACACTAAATGACTAAATTAATTTAGGCATCACAACATTATAATGATTATACAACATTGTAATCATAACAAATACTCATTTTGAGATTTGCTAAAGATTCCATGTAATTATTTGTTTATTATAAATCATTAATTGTTTTTTTATTATTATTATTTTAAGTATTTTTAAATGAGGTTTAGATAAAAAGGTAAGGTAATTTATATGTAAAAGTAGGGGAAATTTGCATATAAATATCCAATATTGGTAATACAGATGTTAATATAATATTTAATGCAATGTTTGTAATATGTAATATCTGACTGATAACTGATTTATTGCAGATATATTGTGCATTCCTTATTACTATTGTTCATACTTTGAACAAAACCCACATAATGTATATGAATAATACCTCAAATCCTAATGCTTTCTAAGCATTCAGATGGGCTTTTTTTGGATGATAAAACAGGTGGAAAAAATCCTATAGACTTTCATGGAAAGAGAAAACTGGGCCACCAAGGGACAAAATTATTGTTACTGGTAATCTGTTTCGGTTTCTTGTTTTGGGTTGGTTTGACACGTGTTTTAGTTCAGTTTCCTGTGTTTCATTCAATTTCGTTTATTGGTTTGCCCTGTATTTTAAGCTCTGTGTTTCTTTCAGTTCTTTGTCCGTTATCATCACGCTATCGGTTGTTCTGTTCCCATTTCGTGTTTTGGTTTCTGAGTTTAAAGATAAATAAACTATTATTGCCTGCGATTAGATCCTGCCTATCTCACCTCTAATTTGCAGCCCACCATGACCGCAGAATGGACCTATACTGATGGATCTAACTGCAGTACAAATCCTCCTCCTCTCGCACGGGGAACAGTCCCTCGAGAGAAACACACAGGCCTTCCTGGATACCATCTTGTCCACTATGACGACAACAGCCTGTGTGTGTGTGTGTGTGTGTGTGTGTGTGTGTGTGTGTGTGTGTGTGTGTGTTTTCTAGGCAGGTCTCAACACAGAGACGGACCGCGTAGTATGTAAAACGGATGCTTCTATAATGGTTCCCCCTTTACCATCGGCGAGCGTGAGGAGGAATTCAGCACACCTGAAGTGCACTCAGCACCCACTACATCTGTAGCCACCAGCCCTTTGGTCGTTAAGCCAGAGTTTACCACAGACGCAGAGCCTGAGCCCACAACGTTGTCAGCGCCAGAGGTAATGCCTGAGTCTAAAGGCCCATTCACATCAAGGACGATAACTAAAAAGATAACGATAAAGATATAGCTCTAAAAATCATTCTCAATATTACGAATAGCAAAGTCGATAACGGCACAGAGAAACGGTATAGTTGGAGTCACTTTCAGAACGATTTTAACCAGCTGATGAATGATAAAAATACTGACAGCCAATCAGACTCAATCCTGCTATAACAAGCTTGAGCATTTAAATCAGCAGACAAGCACGCTCTTAGAATAAATAGAACAATATCATCTACTGGTGTGGATGCTAATATAGTTATCGTTATAATTATCTTTACAGTTACCGTTTTTGGTGTGAACGAGCCTTAAGATCGTCCCGGAGCCCAAGCCCAACAAAAACGCAACAGCATCCGTGCCAGTGCTGTGGATGTATTGGTGGAATGAGGGAGTGGAATAAAGCCCTGTCCCTTCGATTTCAGTGGATGTAAGTGTACTGAACTCTTATTATATATAATATTGTTGGAGTATGAAGAGAGCACTAATCTTGTTTCGATGTCCTGCATCGAGCCTGTTTTGTTGCCCAGCACTGAATTGTTGATGTCTATGATGTTCCCGTCCTGCCTCCAACTCCAATCTCCTCTGCCTAATCCGAGTCGGCCAAGAGAGCCGTGCCTGAGACTTCTGCATTAGCCAAGGAGGCCGTTTCTGAGATGTGTGTCTGTTCCACGTCATCCAAGAGGGTTGTTCCTGAGAAATCTGCCTGACCAGTATCGACCAGGAGGTCCGTTTACTAAATGGCACCCTGCCTGCACTACCTAGTCCTTCAGCCCTGTCCTCACTGCCTCTTATCAGGCCTTTGTCTCCTCCTGCACTATCTGCTTTATGGATCTGCCTCAGGCTGATAGTTTGTCAGTTCAACCCTGGACTGCCACCCCTTTACTCTGCCTATAACCTCTGAGCCCATCACTCCACTTTGGCCCGTGGACCTGTCGGCTCCACCGAGGGTCCTTGCCCCCTTGGCTCCACCTGGGACCGATGTCCCTATGGCTCCACTGGGCTTCCTCATCCCTCTGGCTCTGCCTTGGTCAGTCACCTTGGACTTACAGGTCTTCGTCTGCAACTCGTTCCTTCCACCCTTTTGGTTCTGTTTGGCTCTGCCTTGCCTCCTGCTCCACCTCAGTCCTCCGGTGCACCAGCTTCGCCTCAAACGCTTATCCCCATGGTTCCACCTTGGTCTTCAGAACCTTCTGTGTTACCCAGTTTCATTGTTTTTTTGGTTCAGCCTGTGTCTCTACCACTAGCAGCTCCACCTTAGTCACTCATTCCCCTGGTTCCATCTGCCAAGTCTCCACCCCTCCCTCCCTCCCTTGACTCTGCCGTGGGCTTATGTCCCTGGATTCTAGCTGGGAATTCTGCCCTGGCTCTCCCTACTGCTAACTCCTCACTGGTTTCTGCCACAGTCTCCCGCCAGTCTCCTCCCTGGCTCCTTCTGTTATCTTCTCTGCCCTGGTTCCTGTGGTCATCCCTTGTGCAAGCTCTGCGTCCCCCACCTAATCCCTCTCCTGCCCTCCTCTGTTGAGCTTTTTTTATTATTATTGATGTTAATAAGGCACATGAACGCACCTTCTTGATTGGGGGGGGGGGGGGTGTATGTTACCGGTAATCTTTGTGAGTTTCCGTTTTGGGGTGAGTTTGATGTGTGTTTTACTTCAATTTCCTGTGTTTCAGTTTGTTTCCATGGTTTTTCGTTGTTTAAGTTTTGCACTTGTTCTCGATTTCGTTGATTGGTTTGCCCTGTTTCTTTCAGTTCTTTGTTGGTTCTCATCACATGCTATCGGTTGTTCGGTTCCTGTTTGCTTTTTCGTCTATTGGTTTTTATGAGATCAATTTAAATAAACTATTATTACCTACGATTAGATCCTGCCAATCTCACCTCTTTTCTGCAACTGACCGTGACAATTTATTACATATAAACTTGAGAAAACTACAAAGAACCTAGCAACCATGGTAAAATCCACTCACAGTAACTCAGCAACACTTAGTATTGTGGCAGCACAGGCTAAAAGGCTAACATAAGTTTTGCACAGGCTAACATCAATTACAAATTCTTCTGAAAATGTACAAATCAAGTTCCTACTTATAAATGTTTGTCACAAGAAGATTGTCAATATATTTCTTACCTGATTTTACTAAGTGATCCTGAGTGAGCCTCTTTAACCATCATCATGCATCGTCTTTTGAGCTAACCTTTCTGTCACAGGATAAACAAAATGGCAAATCATGACCTCAGCAAAGAGTGTCAGAGGCAGACATTTGCCATAACTTGATTAAAAGGCCTCTGATATAAAAAATAAATAAAATGTCTTTCTGTTTTAAAGGTCAGGGTGTGTGGGGAAGGGGAATTGAGGTCAGGTAATTCTGCAACAGCGCCACAATAGCCTGATTGGATGCTCTGTGCCATGATACCTTTCCCATTGATCCAGCCACGTCATCCCTCTCTAAATGCACATGCTGTCCCTTCTTTGCTTAATTATTACCACTGTTGATTAGCTGGCTACAAAGATTCCAGCTCTTCAGACTCTAATTAATTTGTTTTCCCTACAATGGTGGGCTGTTGGCAGAGAGATGGAGGGAGGGAAGCTGGGGAGGGCGCCCTTTGAGACAAGCGGAAAGGTCGTTTAAACTGTTAAACTGTTTTTTTCCATCATGCCAAATAATGGATGAAGATTAAATGGGGCTGTGTGTGGAAAAACAAAGCTGAGGTGGCAATCTGCTATAGGTTTGGGAATGATGTATTACCAGACGTTTATATTGCAGTGTTTACAGCATTTCCATGAACAGCAGCACCTTGGGACTCTGGGACAAACCTAGATATTACGTTACATTAAACAACATTGGCAAGATATTTAACTTACATAATATAACATTTTTAAGTGAAATTGATATTGAATGAAAAAAAGTAGGTAGTGAATTTTATCAGGAATATAAAGGCCATTCCATGAAGCTTGCAGTTGAGGTCGATTTTAAATAGTTTTCGATTTTGAGTATTTAATTAGGCTTTTATTCACATATAAACTTTGATCAGTGAACATAAACAGAAGCTCATCCGAACCTGCTTGAGAACAACGAGAACAAACCTCTTGCAGAAGCTCAAACGTGCTGCATAACACATAAGAATGAACCTCATTGGTTCTCGCACGTCAAGCGTACATGCTTGAGCTGTGAATAAAGCTTAAATTCAATCTGTTCATCATATAAAGTGATCGTATCTCTTCAGAAAATTTGGACTAAATTGCTCAATTCATATGGATTATTTTTACAATCACTTTATGAACTTTTTGAAGCGTTAAAGTAGTAGTTGCATAGCCGTCAATGGAGGGACAGAAAGCTCTCAGAATTCAAAAAGATCTTCATTTGAGTTCAAAAGATTAACGAAAGTCTTAAGGGTTTGGAAGGACATGAGGGCGAGTAATTAATGACACAATTTTCATTTTTGGGTAATCTATCCCTTTAATGCTTCCTTTTTAAAAGTATCTTCATTCGCCATTATTACCATAAACCTATAATATAATAAAGTTATTGCTGCTCTGGAGGAGCTGGTTCATAATCCTGTCAATCATTACATAAGAGCATATAAACAGCTGCTTACCTCAGTACCGTGACAGTTCTTCTGGCATCCCTCCACAACCCCATCTCACGCCTATATTTCTATCCGTTCATTACTAACTTCATTTATTAAGTAGTGCGGCAGGACTTTAGTGCTCGAGTCGAGTCTCAAGCTTGAGCCCTCTTGGACAGCAAGCCAAATCTGTTTACCATCACTCAAGGATTATATGAACATTACAAACTGGAACTGGCATCGAATTACTTGCTGGCACAAAGTCTACATTACTTACAACAGTAGCCTAAAACAATAATTACATAGCTATTTGGCTATTGGTTAACTTTAAATGCTAGTCTATGTGGCCTACCCTAATGAAAAAGCATATGTTTAAAAAGAATACTTATTACAGCAATAATATACTCATGCAAACTAAATGTAATGTTTTGGACACTTAAAGGATTAGTTCACTATTAGTCCTTTAAGGATTAGTTCACAAATAAAATTTTCCTAATAATTTACTCACCCCTCATGTCATCCAAGATGTCCATGTCTTTCTTTCTTCAGTCGAAAATAAATTAAGGTTTTTGATGAAAACATTCCAGGATTATTCTCCATATAATGGACTTCAATGGCCTCCAAACGGTTGAATGTCAAAATTGCAGTTTCAGTGCAGCTTCAAAGGGCTTTAAACGATACCAGACGAACAATAAGGGTCTTATCTAGCGTAACAATCGGTCATTTTCGAAAAAAATGTAAATGTATATGCTTTATATAAACAAATGATCGCCTTCCAAGTGCTTCCGCCAAAACCACACTTACGTATTCTTCAAAAAGCTTACGCTGTATGTCCTACGCCTTCTATTTTACTTATGGAACAAACGCAGCGCCAGTTCCATTTTTTCGAAAATGAACGATCGTTTTGCTAGATAAGACCCTTATTCCTCTTCTGGTATCGTTTGAAGCTGCACTGAAACTGTAATTTTGACCTTCAACTGTTTGGAGGCCATTGAAGTCCACTATAAGGAGAATAATCCTGGAATGTTTTCATCAAAAACCTTAATTTCTTTTTGACTGAAGAAAGAAGGACATGAACATCTTGGATGACATGGGGGGTGATTAAATTATCAGGAAAATTTTATCTGAAAGTAAACTAATCCTTTAAGTACATGGTATTTGCAATTAAGTACAAATGTATTTTATAGTTTACATTTTTATTAAATCAATTAAATCAATTAGTGGAATTTAAGAGTGATTATTTGACATACTCTCTCTCTATCTCTCTCTCTCTCTCTCTCTCTCTCTTTCTCTCTCTTTCAGCTTGCTCCCTTTCTTGTCATGGGTCACCACAAAGGAGTGATCCGCACAGTCGATTGGCACATTTGTATGCTGGATGCCGATTCTTTGACATACTTATTAACAATAAAAAAAATTAAAAATCTACTGTAAAGTACTTAAGTGTGTTAAGAAACAGAAAGTGTACTCTTCCTAAGTAAAAATAAGTGATATTTTATTTCATTATCTGCAAGTACATATAGTTTTAAGATTAAGTACATATAGTATTTAGAACTGTTCACTGAAAGGTTATTGGGGGATCAAAAATGGTTCTATGGCATTGCTGTGAAAACCCCCTTTGCAACCTTTATTTTTATGCTGGTTAGAGCTATAGTGCTGTTCTCAAGCAAAACTGAGCTTGGGGTCCAGCAAACCAGCAACCAGCATCCCATGCTGGTCTCAACATGCAAAACACACCTTATACTGGTGACCAGCAAAGGATTTTCAATCAGCAGGGAAAATATACCCAAAATTTCCAATCCACTCCCAAGAAGAATCCACAAAAGAGGTCTCATCACAGTGAGATTTCACAGTATCATTATGGGGTCTGATCAACTTCTAGAATAGCATGTGTGCAACAGTAGGGTGGATGGCAGGGCAAAACAGCGCACTTTCAATTGACTGTGACAGCAGCCCACAGTGAGAACCAACTGTTAACCAAATGCTGCCCATCTCTGAGAAACTGCAATTGGTTGTAAACAAGATACCTGCTGCTTTCCTCTCAGAACATCATTTCATACTGGCACCTGCCACTAAAGTGCCCTATTTTCTCATCTGTGAGAGAGCCTGGAGTGGGAGGACACAAGAGAGGGACATGCATGACATGTCTGCTGATGTTCTTTTAGTCTGACCCAGAATATGCGTGAAGGTGAGTCCAGCAAACAAATACATCCTTCCTGATGTGATGCTAAATGGCCAAGGTGATCCAAAGGCACTGTGATGCAGAGGAAAGTCAGGACAAGACCGTACAAAAAGATGCAAGGGGGGGAATTAAAGACAAAACACTGAAATGTTGTGTCACAGAAGAACCTGCCAATCAAGCAATTGTTCAGGTGTCAATATAGTCATTAGAATTGAGCGCTGGGTATTGGATGTAAAACAATACAAGGTAGGGTCACCTAGTGGTATCTATTTTACAGTTTTTCCTCAATCACTTTGTCTCAATTCTCTATTCTCTAAACAGTAAAAAGTGCATGTGTTTTGGCATGTGTGCAAAAGAGGAAGTAAAATTTGCACAATAACTAAATGCACATGACTTGCTAATCAAAACTGATGAGTTGATTCTCAGTAAAAAGAAAAAAAAAAATCCATTCAGTTATGAAAATCTGTTAGACATGCATGTATATTCATACTTGACATGGGATGTTTGTGTTGTCTACTAAATGTCTGAAAATGTATATTTTATGACTTTACATACAAACAATTGACATGCAAATGTGAATTTTCTGTTTATATGTAACACATTACTAAAAAAACATATGTTCTGTATAGAAATTTGCATACTTATTTTTCTGTGTACTACATGAACTTTCCCAGTAAACTTTTACCTACTTTTGAAATCTTAGTGTGATACAATAGCAGTCATCTATAGACAAAATTGACATTCTTGTATAGTATAGTAAGCAGTGTCGAAATTTGTATTTTGAAATATTTCCTTGGTTGACTTTCAATGATTGATAGATAGATAGATAGATAGATAGATAGATAGATAGATAGATAGATAGATAGATAGATAGATAGATAGATAGATAGATAGATAGATAGATAGATAGATAGATAGATAGATAGATAGATAGATAGATAGATAGATAGATAGATAGATACTTCTACACGTGTAATGCAAATGATTAAAGCACCTGTTCAAGTTAAGATAAACATGCACATTTCCTCTGTTGGCATGCAGTGATGCCCGCAGGAAGGTGCAACAAGCGCTAGTTTGTAAGGTATGCGGCAACTAGCTGTTTTTTGACTGACAGTTGATATTATCCAATTAAAAGCGAACCTTTTTTGACAGTCGCGCTAATCTCTGATATTGGCCAATCAGAAGACGGATTAGGCGGTCCTTATGCAAATGTGTTGGCAAGGGAAACGAAACCGCTCCATTCATCCTCCTCACAGGGAAGAAACAAATAGGTGGCGTTTCTCTGTTGAAGTACAGTTTACTCCTCCAACCGCGAGAGTACAAGTCACTTTGAGCGATAAATAAAAGACCGGATACTTCTCTGACGATATTTGGGTGAGTAATATTGTATCTGTATTAAAATAGTTCTTCTTTGTCATTTCATATCATTTCATAATGTGCGCATTGCTCCTTCAAGGTTCGCTGAATACAACGTACAGATTTTATATTTTAAAAATGAACCCACAAACTAAAAAACACTAATATTTCTTTCCCTTTGCTATAAAGAGATGTATGTTTTTCAAGAATGTGCCATTACAACTTTTAATAAATATCATGTAGTTAATTCTTACTCTTGTATTGATATCTTGTGCAGTCATATAGATACAGTACAGTCATTGAAGTAAGATTAAACAAAACGATATATACATTTATACATGCATTTTTAAGACAATAAGTCTGTTGCGTGATTGTTAGTTTGCCCTTATATTCAAATAACTGTGTTAAGTTAGCTTATGACTTATATCATGACTTGGTCTGCTGCATTTATTTGCTCGTGCTATTGACACAATGACAAGGCGTTAAGGTCTGTTTATCAATAGCTCGGTGCCAGAAAAGTTCATGAATGCGTGGATGTGAGTCAGTGTTGTGTCTGCGCTGCGCCACGCATGTATCAGTGGGACAACATGGCTGTGTCTCCAAACCTAGTCAGCTGCCTTCCTAGACAGCATGGTGCTTGCAGCATTTTGGGCATCAAAAGTGCCTCATAGGAAACTGCAGTATTTTTGGGCATCAGGTGCATAGAGCATTTTGGGCAACATGGATTCATGCAGCATTTTTTGGGGCATTGTGCTTGCAACAGTTTTGGGAATCATGCCTGCAGAATTTTTGGATGGTTTAATAGGGCAGCTTTTTTTTTTTTTTTTTTTTTTTGCATTGTGGGCATATAATGAAATATTAAACATATTTCATATCTCATTTTTGGATTCATCGTGGATTCATTCAGCATTTTTAGACATCATGTGCATACAGCATATTTTTTAGCATATTTTATAGCTCATTTTTGGGCATCACAGAGGTGTGCAGAATTTGTGGCCATCATTCATAAGTGAGTAGAGGATTTTTGGGAATCATAGACTTTTTTGGACATCATATGTGCTTGCAGCCTTTATGGACGCTTTCGTTGGGTAGCATTTTTGGCATTATACACTTGTGCAGCTTGCGTATCATACGTACAGCATATTTTATGGATCATTTTTTGAGCATCATGAATGTGTGCACCATTTTTGAGCATCATAGGCACTGCCACATGCCACATTTTTGGCATCATAGGTGCATGCAGAATTGTTTAGGCATCACAAGCTCATGTAGCATTTTTTTTTTTTTGGTCACCAAACTGTAGCCTTGTAGAGAATTTTTTTGGGATCAGCCATAGTGTTATTTATCACTGATATACTATTATAGTTTTTACTTTGAAAATGTTCTGTTTTTATTTTAAATTTAGTAAGTTTTTTTTAAATGTCTATACTGTTCTTATTAATTTTTATTTCAGATTTAGTTATTTAATACTTCCAGGTAAACTAAAATAAAATGAGAAATGATGCCTTAGCAACTAGCTACTATATTTAATTTTATTTCAGTTAACATATTTTTTTCATTTCAATTAATGAAAATTTTACTTTTTAACGGTTTTATTTAACAATATAAACCCTGTCAGGCACCAAAGATGCTGTCTAAGAATGCAGCTTACTCGAATTTAAAACACCTCCCATGTCTGTTCCATCTCTTTCTTTGTGAATGTGTGCTTGTGCAACTCTTACATTTGCAAACAACCTGCATATAAACTGAAGTTAAATAATTGACTGCTCTTTGAGTGCTCTGTTCACTGGTCACCAAGTGCTCACCATTGAACTGTCACTAAAATGATCAGCAGTGAGTTGTGAGAGCATCGGCTTGTTGGCACCACGTCTGTTTGCGTCCATGCGGCCATTTGGACGGGCCTGCGAGTGGCCGTGAAGCCTCAATGAGCTCAGTATGTCTCACGGCTACTGCTCATTAAGCTCAAATAATGAATGGATGCAGAAGTGATTATGTATGCTCAGATGAAACACAGCATAGAGCTGGAGAGATGTGGGATGGTTTAATGATGTGAAGAGTGGAGGTCCATGGTCTCATTACTTTGTTTGACCATGACACACTTCAATTGCTGAAGTGGAGGGCGATTGTAAGATCTGTTTAGTTTGAAAGCTCTGAAAAGTTTTAGTTTTGAAAGCTCTGTTCTTTAACCCTGCAAAGCCTGACATATGAATTAGTCAGAAAAATCTTTCTTTAAATGGAACAGTTTATTGAACCTTTAGACAAAATATAAAAAAACAAATCTATATAACTCATAGAAGGGCTTTTAATACTTGAAATAATTAACCCTGGGTCATTCTAAACCCCTGGTAAATGGAATCCTGGGTTAATTGTATTCAAGTTTCACACTGCTCATACTATACCCGGGGTTGACAGTTAATCCTGGGTATTCATAATCTACCCTTTCATAATGCACATTCCTAAACCCCGGGTTAAAGTCCTAATCTGCATATTTGGGGTGTCAGTGTCACTTACTGGACAAATGCAGCATGTGACCTGTTTACATAAAGGCTCTAGCATTGCGCATCCTCATATTACACATTGCTGACTGTAATATCAAGTTTTTTCTGAGTGAACTTTTCTAACTATAAAGGTAAGAATGACTCTTTAATCCTTTTAATCCTTCAAAAACATGTTGTAAATAGACATCAGTGATGCTCTTCACTGAGCACTTACACAGATACACATGGGAGCGTTTGAAAGCAGGCATCTATCAGTGGTCCAGCTTTCAAAATGCTTTCAAAAGGGGTTTTCACACTGAATAGTTCTAGGAACTCAGTTATAAGAACTAGCCACTAGGATAGTTCCCCGGGAACATATTTCTCCCCTGGGCCATGTTCCTGATTGCATTCGCACGGGAATAGGACTCTGATGTGGCCAACAGCTGCGTCTTTAAGCATGGCATTTGCAAACGTTAAAAAATGGTTAATGGAGGATGCTGTGATTGGACCTGTGTTTGTTGTGTGTCATGGGTTTCGTGATAACTGAGATAGAATGTAAACGCATAATCTACGCGACTGAAAGAGCAAAAAGTGGGGCTAAGAGTAGGGCTGCATGATTAATCGCATGCGATTGTCATGCGTGTCTCATCAGTAAAGCCGGTTCTGTGATTAGCGGTAAATGTACATCACCTGCTTTCAAATGGAGCGGCACTTAATATACAGAGCCGTAGTTCGCGGACAAGCTACGCAATATTGTGTTCATAATCAAAGGCGATTCATCTGCGATTATGAACGCGATATTGTTGCGTTGTTGTTGTTCTTCTTTGCTCTGCTTCCTGTTCTGAATTTGAATGAGAGGCAAGTACAGTGTCATAACGGGGGGATGCTGTCAGATACATTTAGCAGCTGGAGTTATCGGATGACGCCCCGGGGTGTTAGAAACAAATTGTTCAATGCGCTTACCAACATGGTACAGCATATAGATAAGGCAGGATATAAAATACAAATCATGATAAGGCTGATTTTCAGAAGTAGGACTGACTGTTCCATGGCAAACCTAGTGTTGGCATAGAATAACGCCCACTGTGTATCCAATCTATAGATAGTATGGTGCAGCACATCCTTTAGCATCTGACTGCTTGTATGTTTCCAGCTTATTGATCTGAACACAAATTGATTTGACATTGAACTGACAAAAGAAAATAAGCATATTCATACAAACACATACATTTGCACCTCCCAAGTGCTAAAATTTCAAACTTTTGATTTTTACGATTGATTTGCACTTTTTTTTTTCAGAGGAAAATGCAAACAAATTTTATTCGCCAGTGTAGTGCACCTCTTTTAGAGGCATTGCAGTGCACTACATCGACTGCCCAAACTGGCCACCACATTTCATAATTCCATTTATTTTCCCCCCAAGTGCCATCCTTGAGAGGGCACAGTTCAAATACCGCCTGCCAAGCCACTTAAATCAAATGCAGCACAATAAAATGAACACAGAAAGACTGTGCACCTGTGTGACACACCGTTCTGAATACTAAATACTGATTGTGCTCAAGTTATTATTCCAGCATCTGGAACAGCCGTTTAATGGTACAATATTTTGTTCTGCCTAACAGAGATGGATGACATACGCTTATTGGAAAAAAAAAAAAAACAGTTTACAATGTTGTTGTTGTACTCTAGCAGAAGCTTTAAATCTTTGTGTCCTAAACCACAAACTATTTTATAATATTTTGTTTAGCTGGTTACTCCATAAAGTTTTGGCAACGGATTACAAGCAATATTATTAATTAAATTTAACAAATAGCATTGAGTTAGAATTAATCAGATTAATTCCTTAAATGTCAACCATTTAAATCGAATAAAATTTAAATAAAATTTAAACAAAAATATCAGAATAACATACAGACATCAAAGATGAATTCTTATTATTCTCTTTATTCTTATTGCCAACATTGAAGACACCTGATGATAACAAGCAGAATCACTGAATGAAATAGAAACACAAGAATTAACAGAGGTTAAGATGTTGATGTTGATTTTATTAAAAATGTTTAGTCATTATTGTGATCAGTGTTCTATTTAGTTGGCAAGTTTGACTCTTTGCTTTTTATGTCAGTTTGTGGTTTTTGTAATGATGTTTGCTAATTTTACACAATGGTTGACTTTTAAGGAATTCTTTTGATTAATTCTAACTCAGTTCTTATATGTTGAATTTAATTAATAATATTACTTGTAATCTGTTGCCACAATTTTATTGAGTAGATAGTGTATTACCATCTCTTGTATCTCAATTTGATTTTTTCCCCCAATAATATAAGGAAATTAACTGAATGGCTTTGAATTTATATTCTATATTGATTAATTTCTTATTTATGTTAATATTTTATTATTTATATCAGATTTAATAAGAATTAGACACCTCTGGTCTAAATGCTTAGAAAGGTAAAAGCGCACCTCTCCTCAACAAGCCACATGAGTGAAATATCATTCATGTCTGTAGCACAAAAGGTGTGGGATGAGTTCACTAACGATGCATTTATACAGGGCGTCGACGTTGACTCTTGACGGATGCCGTGTCTGAAGCTCGGTGCTGATGCGACCATCATAGTGACAACAGCCAGTCACAATTGGCTAGCATCTGCGCTAGGGTATTTGCATAAGGCGATCTAATTGGCTGACACCTGCGTTGACGCTTAAAAAGTTAAAAAATTTTCAGCTTATGCCGAGAGCAATTCCATTGACGTAACGCAACGTTAACACCTGTGTGAATGCGCATGATTTTTTTTCCCAAACGGTTCAGCGGAAATCCCCGCACTGCAACCAATTTCTTTGGCTCAGGTTACAGTGACTGGTAGGTTTAGGGATCAGGGTTGGGTGTAGGCAATCGTTATTGTGATTGACATGGCCAATGAAATGTTTAAAATCGGCTTCAGGGCAGGATTTCCACTGAAACTACATACATTGGACAGTCACCTCCGATACCAGATTCTCTAAATTGTAATGTTGACATGCATTCTCTGTAAAGCTGCTTTAAAACGATATGTATCGTGAAAAGCTCTATACAAATAAATGTGAATTGAATTTAATTGAACTGGTTTGGTAAAAAAAAAATCACATGTATGAATGCACCATAACCCTCAATATTAGCAATTGTGTTAGTAATAGTGTTGCTTTCCTTAGAAATAATTGGTATTATATTGTTATTAGTATTATTAACCTTTTTTTAACTCATTGCACAGAATTACCTCAAATACAGAATGTAATATAGTTGAATTCTGAGGAAGCATTAGGTAGTTTCATTGTATTCTGTGGAGTGGAACTATAGAGTGCTGTTAGGTTCCTCAAAATACAGCATGTGTTACTTTGTATTTCCAGCCATCAGCTGCAACAGTGTTGCATTAGCAGATACAAATGACAGTACTTAGTACATACAATATTTTGAGAGGTAGAGAGCAGGTGCAGTGACCTTCATTGGGTTGCCCTCTCCTCCTGAGAGTTGAGAATATGTTTCTTCATCACTGGAGTGGGGAAACATCACTATAGAAACACCAAAGAGTCTAATTTAACCCGATGCAATGGGACTCGTTTAGAGCCAGTAAACATAGCTGTTTATCCCAAAGAAAAATGTTATTGCTTGTGAGTGGCTCCATAGTTCAGAAGATGGGATTCTCATTTAAGTATCAACTTTGTCCCAAAGGTCTTTAATATAAAAGAAATCAAAAGAGAAATTAGTTTTTGACATTGTAAAGAGCTAAAATAAAATAAATGTTTTGTTGTTGTTGTTTTTTATAGAAATGTTCACAATGAAATCTCTGAACCTGATTGCAGAATTTGATATCTTGGCAAATAATTTTGAGACCGTATCTGTATCTGTCCATACAGTGAAAGTCAGTGGGGTCCAAAACAATGCTGGACCACACTGGCTTTCATATGTAGACAAAAAATAATACAAACAAACAAAAAAACACAAACATTTTCAAAATAGCTTCTTTAAAAATCAAGATGCATTTACAAAAATGATTTGTGCTGTTTAGGCATTTGATTGCAATTTAGTTTAGTATCAAAGCTCAAGAGCATAGCTACAGTCCTGCAGTTGTTAAGTGATTTGTTTGTCGTTGCCCCATACCCCACATGGGACACAGCAACCCCTTGCCTACAGTAGCTATCTTAAATTACTGCCCTGAACCATCTGCCACCATGCCCTGTGTGTGTGAAAGTGTTGTGCATTAGTGGTTGTAAGAAAAAGTACAGTCAGGGACAGAGAGATTTGTTGTCACTGACAGAGACAATGGAAAATAAACGGACTCTATATATTTTTTTCTGCTCATGTATAATTGAAGAATCTCCTTTATGATGGCTATTTCGCTCACAAAAGCTCCTTTGGCATATGATGATGATGATGACTGACAGTTTTGGATGTGCCCCTTGACTCCAGATAAGCATGGTTGACCTTTAGCGCGCATATCTCCAAACAGCTGCATTATTTATGCCCACTATTGGTTGTTATGCCACATGAGTCAGTGGAGAATTTTATGACTCACCTGTAATTGAACTGCAGTGAAGAGAAGGTGGCATAAAAAAGCTTTAGAGTGACGTACACATCCATAAAACTTTTGTAGACTTAGAGAAAGGTCATAATATTTGCAATTGCTGATCAGGATTTAGCATTTTTTCAACTTAGTGTATATTAATATTATATAAAATATTAATGTTACTTTGAGTGAAAAGTTAATTAAAGATGAATCTAACATATATTTAAAGGTACGGTAGATACATTTCGGAGAGGCTAGCAATAGCGAGCTAGCTTTGAAAGCATAAGATCCCACCCTCCCTTCAGAGCGTCTCCAAAGCCACGCCTACTTCAAAACACAAGAGCGCATACAGCAGGGAGCAAACAAAAGCGTCATGAGAGATGGCATTTAAACCTCATGTCACAAAGCACATAATAATACAATACAATAATAATGAACATAAATAACTTAAAGAGCACTGATCTGTACCACCTGACTGCTGCAGATTCATTTCGGCGTTGATAGTGTTGCATTTGAAACACGTAAATCCGAGTCACAAACCGCTCCAAGTATAACATCATGGGTTTCCATCTCTTCCAAATAATGGTAGTTATGGTGTTAATGCAGCATAAGCTTGTTGTTTTGGTTTAGGAGGAACTGTAAAGGGTAATGATTGGATGAACATTTCTATGGTCCTACGCTGCATTTTTGGTCATATATATATATTTATATATATATTTATATATATATTTATATATTATATATATATATATATATATATTATATATATATATATATATATAATATACACACACACACATACTGTGCTCAGCGTAAATGAGTACACCCCCTTTGAAAAGTAACATTTTAAACAATATCTCAATGAACACAAAAACAATTTACAAAATGTTGACAAGACTAAGTTTAATATAACATCTGTTTAACTTATAACATGAAAGTAAGGTTAATAATATAACTTCAGTTTTACTCAAATTAGGGTGATGCAAAAATGAGTACACCCCACAATAAAAACTACTACATCTAGTAGTTTGAATGTCCTCCATGATTTTTAATGACCGCACCAAGTCTTCTAGGCATGGAAGGAACAAGTTGGCGACATTTTGCAACATCTATCTTTTTCCATTCTTCAAGAATGACCTCTTTTAGAAACTGGATGCTGGATGGAGAGTGATGCTGAACTTGTCTCTTCAGAATTCCCCATAGGTGTTCGACTGGGTTCAGATCAGGAGTCACTGAATCACTGTCATGTGATCATTGTCATGTTGGAAAAGTGCATGATGACCAAGGGCACGGAGGGATGGTAGCATCTTCTCTTTCAGTATAGAGCAGTACATCTGTGAATTCATGATGCCATAACAGTCACCCAGTTTGGCTTCCTACTTTAGATAACTGCAGTGAACTTGCATGCCGATGTTCTTCTCGACGCTCCTGTCGAGGTGTTAACTTCTGTGGATGACCTGGACGTCTCTGTGAGATGGTTGCAGTTCCATCTTTTTTTACATGTTTTACCATTTTTGCTACAGTATTCTGACTGATAAGTAAAGCTTTGCTGATCTTCTTGTAGCCTTCACCTTTCTGGTGTAAAGAAATTATTTTCTTTCTCCGGTCTTCTGACATGTCTCTTCCATGTGGTGTCATTGCTGACAGCATGAAATGGGAAGGGGTTTTAACACCCTTTAATAGTCAACTGTCTGCTGGACACCTGTGTAATGAATAATTAGACTCACCTGTGGTTGAATTCTTGTTAAATTATTCATTTGTAGTCTAAAATTTAGCTTTGCTCCAGAGACTTTCAGTGGGGTGTACTCATTTTTGCATAAACCTAATTTGAGTAAAACTGAAAATTTTGTTCTCTAAGTTATATTATTAACCTTACTTTTATTTTATAAGTTAAACAGATGTTATATAAAACTTAGTCTTGTCAACATTTTGGAAATTGTTTTTGTATTCCTTGAGATATTGTTTAAAATGTTACTTTTCAAAGGGGGTGCACTTTGAAAAGTTGAGCACTGTGTGTGTGTGTGTGTATAAAAAAAAAAAATATATATATATATATATATATATATATATATATATATATATATATATATATATATATATATATATATATAATATATATATATATATAATTATTTTTTTTTATACACACACACACACAGTGCTCAACTTTTCAAAGTGCACCCCATTTGAAAAGTAACATTTTAAACAATATCTCAATGAATACAAAAACAATTTCCAAAATTTTATATATATTAGTACATTTAGACCACTTAACTTAGTGATTGTTATCAGAATGTGAAGAGATTTTCACCTATCATATCAAAAAAAGTTTTTGAACCAAATCACCTACCCGTCTTTAATTTCAGAATAGTATGTGATTTATCTTCTTTTTGCTTTAATGACAGATAATGGCCAATAAGAAAACTATAAATCTATTCTACTTTTCAGGGGGAAAAAAGTATAACTTGTACAAGTTTAGTCATCACGACAATAATATAAATTATGAAAGATAAAGAAAATTATTTATTTTGAAATCAGCTATGGAAAACTGTATAATGTTTGAATTATAATAAATAAATAAAATAGAATTATAGAGGAGGGACCTTTAGATATTGGTTGATAACTGATATGGTGCTATTATATATCATACATCCTTTATGCTTACATTTGATTAGTGACCAAGAAGTAGTGAAAAATTAAAAATTGTATTATTCATTTTACAAATCATAAAACTTTAAATTCCAATTTTTTAATGTGCTCTTAGACCTTTTAGACCCCTTTTTGCATCCTAAGCCGCTTTTCCACTGTTGGCCTAAATACGGTTCTAAGGACAGTAGGGAACGGTTCTAGTTATATTTCCACTTGACCTTGGTACGGTTTCTTTCTAGCTGAGCGAAGTTAACACAAGTTAATAATAACATTAAAGAAATATCTGATCATACTCCATAACACGGTCACTATTCACATCTTATATCGCCTGTAAACTCTTGCATTACCAAGGCAAAGAGCTCCGTTATCAGCCCAACAGTGGAAAATTAAACAATATCAGTACCGGCTGGACCGGATCGGCACGGAATGGAGTGGTTTAGCAACGAGAACGGTTTGGCATGACTGTGGAAAAGATTCTTTAGGTATTATTTGTCCAGTTAATTAAAAGTAAATGAATCTTGATATCTGAAATGGCTAACTTAAAATTGCAACCCAACCCTGAAAAGAAAATAGTAAGTCAAATCAGCACTATCCAACTTTAAGATTAATTGATTTTACTGTTTCATATTCGGAAAGAACAAAAATAAGCCAAAGAGAGGATCAATCCATGGCATAGCTTCTAACCAGTTGAATTTTGTAAGACAAAGGTTGTGAAAGCTTTCTGGTCTGTTTCCAGGACAACCAATTATTCACCAGTGGTATCATCCCAGGGTTTTGATAAAGCACACTTGTAACATGACACTTTTGTCCACCATAAAAGGGCCGGAACATTTTTGTGAAAAGGCTAGCATCCTTACAGGGTACTTAAAACACCCTCCCTATTCAGATCAGTGACGCTCAATCGGATGTGTGTTTGTGTGCTAGTGCATATGCATGTCTCTGTCCTGTTTCACCTTTAAATGTTAATAGTAGTCTTTCTTCAGATTATGGTTTTAGTTTTTTAACCATATTAGTTACCTAAAACATATGTTTTCTATCTTTAACAATCTGTAGCGACCTAACAATAATATGCATTTCATTCATGATTTTTTGATGTCTTGAAAGCGATTTTAATTTTAAAAAGTATAATCTAAATAATACAAAGAAAAAGGGATTATGGTGGAATGACGCCACAAGAACTATTACAGGACTGTGGAAAGCGGCCATTTATCCTTGTGATGTGATTGACAGGATTAGATAAACATGCTCCTCCCGAATGTTCGTTTAGAGCTCCATTTGTTTTAAATGACAGCGACTTCATTGCATTTGATCTATTATGTCTGACTATGCAGATAAAACGCAGTTTCTGTCTCTGCTAGGTTCATGGCCCCTGTTACATTGAACTGTCACAGGGAGTTAAGAGAGAGAGTGTTAAAGGCGATGATGGAAGACAGTGGTGCCTAGAATGGGTGGAAACCCACTGCAAAGACAAAGACCAACATAGACCACAATTTACCAGATCAATGCTGGAAAATAGTCTAGCAAGTGAACCAGCACTGCCAAACTGGTCACTGGAAATATATTTAGCTGGTGAGGCTGGTCATCTGTTGTTACCTCCAGTGTGATACACTGCTAGTCAAATATTTTGAATAATTAAGATTGTTCTAATGTTTTGATGAAAGAAGAAATGAAAAAAGTCTCTTATGCTCACCAGGGCTGCATTTATTTGATCAAAATACAGTAAAAAGTAAATAAATAATGTGAAATTGTAATACAATAGGCCTGTTATTACATTAAAATAACTGTTTTCTGTTTGAATATATTTTAAAATCTGATTTATTCCTGTGATGAAAAAGCTGAATTTTCTAGTCTTCGGTATCACATGAATCTTCAGAAGTCATTCTAATATGCTGATATGCTGCTCAAGAAACATTTCTTATTATCATCAATGTTGGAACTGACTACCATTCAAAAGTTTAGGGTAAGATTAAAAAAAGAAAGAAATTTATACTTTTATTTAGTAGGGATGCATTAAATTGATTAAAAGTGAAAAAATATGAAAAACTGTATCATGGTTTCCACAAAATATTAATCAGCAAAAACTGTTTTCAATATTGATATTAAGAACCTTTATTAATAACTGAGCACCAATAATAACTGATAATTGAGCAGCAAATCAGCATATTTGAATGATTTCTGAAGGATCATGTGACACTGAAGACTGGAGTAATGATGCTGAAAATTCAGCTTTACCATCACAGGAATAAATTACATTTTACTCAAATAGAAAACAGTTATTTTAAATTGTATTACTATTTTCTACTTTTTGGATGAAAATCGTAATTATTTCAAACATTTGACTGGAGTTCTCTGTGTTTTCAAATCTATAAATCTCTATACTACTCTTTCATCTCTCAGTTCCTTCTGCAATGTCAATCTTGAATGAGTTTGCAGAGGGTCACTGGGGTGAATAAAGTCTGTAAGAGACTCAAATTGAGTCATCTCTTTTCTCATTCAATTTCTGACAGTTGCCAGTAGTACAATGTCCAAGCCTTGAAAAAAAGAAAAAAGAAAAATTCCCACCTGAGATCCATTTAAGTGCCCTCCTGTATGGCTTTGTACGCGTGTGCATTTGTGTGTATGTGTCATGTGCATGTGTCAATGCATGTGCACTGTGGCGGAATTAATCCACTGCCAATGCCCCAGTGTCCAGCACATCTCAGCTCCCAGGGTTCTCATCTCATTTGGTGGCACTTAAAAGGAACACACACAGACTGATGTGGCTGGAATATCAAAGACATCGGCAGTGACCACACAGGCAATCACTGTCCATCGATCAATCTGAGTGACAATGGAGAACTGATGAAAGAGAGAAAGTGATAGGAGAGGCCATGAAACAAGGCCACAAAAGACATTCACTCTGTTTTCTTACTGAAGGGAAGGTAACAGCTATAGACGTGGTGTAAAACATAAATAAATAACTTAAAGATCATGAAGCAGAATTAATGTGTGTAACCTTTTGGTCTCATCACAAGTCCTTATAGTCAACATAAAGTCAAAATAGTTTCTGTTTACTTTCTTAATACATGCACCTTGTCTTATTGTGAAAGTTATTCAAATAAATAAATAAATTAAAAAATAAACAATACCTTTTGGGTGATGTCACCTCACCACCAAGGATGTGGAAATGAATGTTAACCAGTGCCCAAGCAGCTGAAAGTAATGTCTTGGTAAAATGTTGCCAATAGTTAACACAATGATTTAATACCAGTTATGGTAAATGTAATTTAAGTAATGATATTAATAATAGCAAAAAATAACGTCAGATTTGAAACTACCAGATACACTGAGAAATTTTGACCTTCAGCCTCCACATGTCAGACACATCTTGGTTCCCAGCAAAATCAATTCCCGTTCTTTTTTTTCTTTTTTTTAATTATATATATATATATATATATTATTTTAGTTTTTTTTTTTTTTTTTTTTTTTTTTTAAGTTTTATTCATATATTCATGACATTTCTGAAATATAATGCAGTGTATGCCTTTTTTATGTTGACTAAATTTATATAAGCAAAGCTCTAAAAATATTTCATGCAATATTATTCTTATTGTTGTACAAATCAAATTGCGATTTTTCTGATAAAAATTGTGATTGCGATTTTAAAATGCGATAAATTCCAGGTTTGCTGTGAGTTAGTTTGTGTGGAGCAGCATTTACTTTGAACCATACAAAGCTCCTAAAGGGACATGTTAATAAAAAAATCAATAAATAAATAATGAGATTGAAGGAAAAAATTTGTAAATGTTCTGAGTTCCCCCGAGAAACTTCCCATGAGATGCTTCACTTTATTTATTTAATTAAATTGCAGCCTTTGTGATTTGTTAATCACATTAAGCCATATCACTTTTACATAAATTTGGTTTTATTTCAATTAATCGTGCAGTCTTAAAGGTGCAATTGGTGTTTCTCTACACAAACATTTTTGTTATACTGGTTGAAAGTCTCCTCATATCCTGATAGCAATAACTATGGTCTAAAGGAATTTTTATGAGTATATATTGTCTCTGGAAAGCGTAGGTCCATAAAATGTAAGTCCAATCATTATATTTGGTCCAGATGAAATAATACGATGTCCTAACTGCCTGTCAGAGTATGTTTTTACATACCCTCGCATGTAGGCATGTAAATAGGCATGTAAAATCAGACACTTTCCATTATAAGTCTACTCATCTTCAGTACATAGCCTATATGCATATGAGTATACTTCCAATGAACTGTTTTGATTTTCTTGAAAGGAGTTTAATGTTTGCTCTGAAAAAGAAGACGTTACAAAGCTATCAGAGCAATCATCTACCTGTTTGGGAGCCTGAAAGCTAACCATTTAGACCTGTCTGACTGCCCTTCAGTAGTTCTTTTTTCACTGACAACCAGCGACCTCTAGGGCAGTTACATGTGGTTCAAACAACTTAAAACACAAAGCATTAATCTGCAAATCCTCACAGATAAGCATCACTTCTGCTCAAGGAAAGAGAATCGGCATAGTGACAGAAGCACCTTTACAATGTCTCCCACATTTCTTCCCTCAGCACTGCTAGACTAATCCCCAAGCAGCCGTCATAATCCTATAGGAGCCACAAAAAAGCAACCATTCGTTGATAAGCAGAAACGTCCTCTTGGGTGGCAAATGAAGCAGGAACTGACTCATCGGACAGAAACTCAGGAGAGATTATATTCCATAGCGAACAACTGGGAAAAAAAGACGTAATTAAACTATTATTTCGGAATTCAAGCCAAAGATTAAAATGTTTTTTTTTGTGTACTTTGTATTTTTTCATTAATTTTAAGACCATATTTCTTATTGACTGAGGTGCTTTTGAAAGCCCAGTTTTCTCCAACATGCATTTGCTTTCATTAAAGGCATTAAATTGGGCCTTGTCGGAGAATCAGGATGGGGCTGCTCTGTCCAACTTCACCTTGGACACCAAACACAGTTGGTCTCTCCCCCTCATAAAACCCCCTTCACTCCCAATTTCCCAAGCCAATGTGAAAGAACTAGTGGTGATGAAAGCCGACTGTGTTGTTGCCTCACGTCGGCTGCGTGTGGGCCAAAAAGCTGTGCTTGAACACACCAAACAGACGACAGCTGATTGCAAAATGATGTTTTATTAACAAAGTTCGGGAGGAACTTTCAAATTGCCTAACCATTCAGCAAGAGATAAGGCCTACCTTCCTATCCTATCCTATCCTATCCTATCCTATCCTATCCTATCCTATCCTATCCTATCCTATCCTATCCTATCCTATCCATGTTCCTCAACAGTTTTCTGCATCTTTCGACCACCCCGTCTCCTTACACTGCCTGGTTACCATCCTAACCAGAAATACAGGGGGAGTACTCTGGGTTCGGGACAAAATTCCGAGCTCGGAGCCCTCCCCTTGGACAGCACTCCAAATACACATATTACTTTTTATACTATCTGATTATTTGTAAGTGTGAACTCGTGAACTGCGCATTCTGCACCTGCGTGAGAGGAAATATCTGTCCATACCTGTAGGTGGCAGTAGTCTGTATTGTCTTTCAAAAAAGGGAAACTGGAACTTGTACTGCACGCATACAAACCGTAAACAAAGCAGCGCTTGCATACCATTCTCACACTATTTTCCTGCTCACCACAGGGTTCATTTATACAAAAATGCCATTTTGGGGGCCTGAAAAAGCAAACTTTTGAAAACGGGTTTCAAAGTGTACGCTTTTTAAAAAAAAAACAAACAAAACAATACTGTAATCGTCTCCGTGTAAACTACAAAAATGCTAATTTGTGAAAATGGTGACGTCATACGCGTTACGTGTCTATAGGCGTGTTGTGTTTTTCGTTACAAAGTGATGTCGCCATCTACTAGCCTGGCAGCATAATACAGCCTTTTTAGTCATTTTTGTGGATCCTTGTGAAAGGGGATCATTTTGACAAAGTTGTCATCTGTACACAAAAAAAGGAAAGGAGAAGCTTTTATGCTTTTAGTACATCGTTGTTTTGTAAACGTACCCTTAGTCACCTTGATCTCAGCTCCTTACCACCCTACTCTCCATCTCACCCTGTGTGCCTGACGGCCTCATTTTGTGATGTGAAGACCGAATGAGAATGAGCGATACATGCTGGTAGACCTAATCTGTTGGTCTTAATTGAATTGTAGACATGTCAAGAGTAAAAGGAATAGGTCAAGGGCGCACTACAAAATGTGTCCTGTACACATTTAAAGACTGACAGATTTTTTTTATGATTATAATGGTTATAAGATCATTTTCCTCTCTGACTCCAGGTACAATGTCATCAAACATTATTTTTGATTTGTAGGGCTGGGAATTAAGACGAGATTTCCTGATTTGATTCAGTACTGGTTCACAAGCTCTTGGTTTGATTCGGTTACTTTTGAGTTTTGATTCAGATTAATTTGGGTATATTTCAGTCATAATGTCCCTTGTGCTTGCCGTGTGAACATGGAACAAGATGCAACTGACAAATGCTTTGACTAGCGCTGTCAGTCACGGGAAAACCCCTTAACTGTTAAAAGGACAAGATAATACATCAGACATTTAGTTTTTTTATTATGAACATACTGACCTGAAGGAAAATACTAAATCTGAATGCAGGTAATAAACTTGCTCACTCGAACTCTTTCTCACAATACTCTTCTACATAATACAGTAAGCTTCAATTAACAATATCAATTGAGAACATACAGTTTACGTTGTTAAGAGTGTTGCTAAGGGTGTTGTGTTGTGATACACAGAACCGTTAAGTGAAGCGGTCATAGCCTTGTTTTATCGTGAAAGAAACACAGCTATTGACCAATCAGAATCAAGGACAGGAACTAACTGTTTTATAAACATTAATAAAGCTATTCTTTGTGTTATATTAACTTGACAGTAAATTACAAAAAAAAAAACTAACTAACAAATGCTGTGTGTTTCTAATACAGTAGCCGAGGGAATGATGGCAATTTTCATCATTCTCTCTTCTGACTGTTGTAATCAGTCTCTCTATATTTTCATGAATTGTTTATTTTGCTATTGGAGCAAATGGGAATACAAAAATATTTGCTGTCATCTCCATTCACCACTACAGAAGTTTGACCATTATCACGACTTCCGCGTAGAACCCTGGAAATGTAAAAAAGGGTCCATATTCATTTAAAAAATTAACAACAGGGTCCAGACAACACAGTTTAGTGAGCGAGTTTAGCAGAACACATTGACAGCTGCAAAACAGGAAGTGAGGGAAATACATTTTCACGCAGCCACTGAAAATAGTGTAAAGATCAATTTAGTGATTTCAAGAATCAATATCAGGATAGTTCAAATGAATATTATAATTAATTGCAAAAATCTATATTTTTAACCAGCCCTAATGATTTGTACAAAACAGTAAATGTTTTTTTATGTGATTTTTTTTCATAATGATTGAAATTTGTCACAGTGTGTCTCACAAGTGCACACACTAAAAGACTAAGTTGGATATAATCTGGGCCTAGACTAGTTAGAGATATAAAAAATAAAAACATACAACCAGCTTTAGTGTATATGTTTGGCTTAAACAACAAGCCAAAACCAGTGGGATAAACTTGTTTTTGCTGTGTCTTTCTATATAGTGCCTGAAAAAAAAGGTTTAGTGTGTATCTGAACTTTCTAATAAAATGAGATATGAATCCTTGCTTGTAGGATATTATTACATCTTTGGCAAAAAAAAAAAAAAAAAAAAAAGTGTGTTCAACTTATTGCTGTTACAACTCCCAGGTGACCACACGAGTCTCACACAGGTTCCAAAGCAATATGGGTGTAGATTAACTTTCATAAACAAACGTTGCTTTCCAATTTGAGTCGCTCTTCATTTCCTTTGCAGTTTCACGGAGGGCTCTGGAGTAATGATTGACAGATTTTGTTCCCTCTTGCACGTCGGCTCTTTGAGCAGTCACTCATTACAAACGAGTTAACAAAGGTTGGCCTGTGGGCAGGAGTGCTTGCAGAGTTTGATGGAAGCCTTTCTGATTGAAAACAATAGTGGATTGTCTCACCAGCCCCAAAGCTTTCTAGAGCCTTGAGGCGAATGTTGTCAGCCATATAGTTCATTAACCACTTAGATCTTTAATTAAACCCCCCTGTCTAAAGTTAACTAATCAGAAAGATGCCAAGATTAGCAAAGTCGCCAGACCACAGAATTCCAAAAAAGGTCAGCGACAGAGAGGGAGTGAAATAGAGCAAGAGAAAATGAAAGTGAGAGAGAGAGAGGAGATGAATGCTCACCTCTGATTAGTCATCATGATCCCACTAAAATGACCTACCGTCAGAGGAGAAAATAGAGCTGTGGGCGACCGGGTCTCAGAATGTCTCAGATGAGTTCCTCTACAAAGCTGCTGCTGTATTCCGTCATCATGTGCCCCTCGTCAACTATTTAGACCTGTTCAATATTTAATGAACTTTAATAATCCGAGAGCGGAGATAATGACTCATTAACACAGTGCCTCATTTGTCATTTGAGTACCCAAATATATCCATTTTCAAGGCCCAGGGCAATTTGGATTTGGTTTAATATATCTTGGATTCTGCCACAGGCAGACACGTTGTAAGCCATAATGTCATGACAAAGTGTAAAACCCCAAAAGAATAACAGACAACAGCTACTAAACGACAGAGAAATGGAAACATCTTGTATCACTAGTTCAGATCAGTCCACTTTACACAGCATTACTATAATATTGAAAAAAAAAAAAATCACTCAATTTATTTTGTTTATATGAATTCAAATTTTTAGATTAGTTTTAGTTAGTTTCACTTATTCATAAATAGTTGTTATATTATTTGTATCTTTAGAGATTGATTAGTTTTATTTTGTTTTGCATTATTTTTAGTTTTCATCCCTTATGCAACAACTGATTGATTGTACTACATGTCGCTTCATATACGACTGCCCACTTTTTTTTCTGGCCTTGGTTATGTAAGTATTTTTAGTTTTGATAGTGTATATATAGTTTGAAGTGGATCTTTGATGGATCTGTTGACTCTCTGATGGAAATCCAGCATTGCTGGTCAGCAGAATAAGGTATGTTTTGCATGCTGGTGTAACCCCTCACCCAGGTCCTACTCGCCCCGGAGTTAGACGCTCTAACAAGGAGGCTAAATGTTGCAACCTCTAACGTCAGTTGCTAGAGCATCTCTTGAGATCAGATGAGTGAGGTTTACTTGCAAAGCAACTAGCTGGCCTCCGTTACACTCATACCCCCAACCTTACTCTCATCCGGGTCACGGCACCAATGTAACCCCTCTAGTTCGCACCTGCGGACTAGAAGGCCCGTCCGCATTCGAGGTGGGCACTCTAACAAGGAGGCTAAAGACCGCAGTTTCTAGAGCACCTCTTGAGTTTAGGGGAGTGAGGTTTACACGCACAGCTCTTACTAGCCTACGTCTGTTACACTCGCCCCCCTAAACCTCACTCCCATCTGGGTCACGGCACCAATGTAGTCCCTCTACCCAGGTCCTACTCACCCCGCTCTGCGCAGGTGTGGAAGTCAGACACTCTAACAAGGAGGCTAAAGGCTGCAACCTCTAGCGCCAGTCGCTAGAGCATCTCTTGAGAGAGGTTTACTTGCACAGCAACTACTAGCTGGCTTCCGTTACATTGGGACCAGCATTGGATGCTGGTTTGCTAGACCCCAGCATGGGAAACGTAAGTGCTGCTAGACCAGCTCTATACCAGCTCTAACCAGTATAAACCAGCCACGGCCAACATGGAATTCATGCTGGTTTATGCTGGATTTTTCAAAAATATCCTCGGAGCTCAATAGTAGGTCTGTCTTGAACGTGTTGTGCTATATCGTTAAAAATTTCTCTATGGGGAAAATGAATGGGAAATCAACTTGGGAAATTATTTAAATTACACCATGAAACACCATTTTAATTAACACAATCTAATCTTCATTATTGATAATTGTTTTTGTTAAAGATTCAATCTTGCTCTGTACTCTTTATGTTGTATGATACTTGAGGCAGATGTAATAAAAAAGGCTGGAGACAATGGTTGCCATCTGAATGGTGTGATTCACAGATGCAGTTGCATTACATTACTCCTTCGCATTAGTCTTGTCAAGAGACCTGCTGTCCACAATACATTTCTGTTATTTGATTGCTGCTGCATCTTTAAAGCATGGATGTATTTTATGGCTCTTTTCTCACCTTTTCCACAGAGAGGTGTAAAAAGATGGGGAAACACAACAGCAAGCTTGCTCCTGAGGTGCTAGATGACTTGACCAAGAGTACAGAGTTCAATGAAGCTGAGCTGAAGCAGTGGTATAAGGGATTTCTGAAGGACTGTCCAACCGGCATCCTCAATCTGGAAGAGTTCCAGCAACTCTATGTCAAGGTGAAGGTTGTCCATACACCCAAAGGAGTGCTTTACATAGAAGACATACTTACTTTATCCATATGACCATAAAGGGATAGTTCACCCAAAAATGAAAATTTGATGTTTATCTGCTTACCCCCAGTGCATCCAAGATGTAGGTGACTTTTTTTCTTCAGTCAAACGCAAATTATGATTTTTAACTGCAACCACTGCTGTCTGTCAGTCAAATAATAGCAGTGATTGGGAACTTGAACAATAAGAGTCGAAAAAACTTCCATAGACAAATCCAAATTAAACCCTGCGGCTCGTGACGGCACATTGATGTCCTAAAACACGAAACGATCGGTTTGTGTAAGAAACCGAACAGTATTTATATCATTTTTTACCTCTAATACACCACTATGTCCAACTCCGTTCAGCTTCCGGCTAGTGAGGTCTGATCGCGCTCTGACAACGGAAGTGATGTCTCGCGCTCATTGAAGTATATGGGCGAGACATCACTTCCGTCATCACAACGCGTTTTTTGACCTCACTAACAGGAAGCTGAACGAAGTTGGACATAGTGGTGAATTAGAGGTAAAAATGATATAAATAATGTTCGGTTTCTCGCACAAACCGATCGTTTCGTGTCTTAGGACATTAATGTGTCGTCACGAGCCGCAGGTTTTAATTTTGATTTGTCTAAGCAAGTTTCATTTACTGTTATAGTTGAAGTTCCCATCTACTGCTATTATTTGAATGACAGACGGCAGCGGTTGCAGTTAAAAATCATAATTTGCGTTCGACTGAAGAAAAAAAGTCACCTACATCTTGGATGCACTGGGGGTAAGCAGATAAACATCAAATTTTCATTTTTGTGTGAACTGTCCCTTTAAGGTGCACAAAAGTAATTACAAGCATAATGAAAAATAATCTCAAGACCTCTTTTTAAAGAAGTAGATCAACCAAATACGAAAATTCTGTCATGATTTACTCAAACTTATGCTGTTTCAAAC
This sequence comes from Chanodichthys erythropterus, assembly GCF_024489055.1. Taxonomy (NCBI): domain Eukaryota; kingdom Metazoa; phylum Chordata; class Actinopteri; order Cypriniformes; family Xenocyprididae; genus Chanodichthys; species Chanodichthys erythropterus. Next base: position 27,659,412 of record NC_090235.1, read on the forward strand.
CAGTATGAAGTTAGCATTTGTGTTTTTTGTTGTATATCATATTTGATACATCTGGCTTGTATAGTATGTACAGTCAAACCAAAATTTATTCAGACACCATGAATATTTCATTCATTAATAGAGTTTATTCACTATAGTTTAAAAAAATGGTTATAAAATATGACAAGATCTAAAGAGTTAAACTGTGTCAGAAAAAAAAAATTAATCTTAATTTTGTCAGATAACACTTAAGAAAAACATGGTCAGGTCAAAGTGTCGGCATAATTTTTGGTTCCAAATTTTTATCAATTTTACTGGTAGTCCACTGTGAAGCATTTTTGGATATAATATGTCACAGTTTACTTTATTTTGCTATCCTCATTTACATAAGTGAATTATAGTGTCCTGCACTCACTAGTAAATATACAATCAAACCAATTTTTAATTTTTGATATATATGTATATATATATATATATATATATATATATATATATATATATATATATATATATATATATATATATATATATATATATATATATATATATTATTATATATAATATTATATATAATATTATATATATTATTATATATATATTATATATATTATTATATATATTATATATATATTATATATATATTATATATATTATATATATATTATATTATATATATATTATATTATATATATATTATATTATATATATATTATATTATATATATATTATATTATATATATATATATATATATAATATATAGGTGGATGTTTTTTATAATTACTGAAAGGCCTTTTACTTGCTAAAAAAAAAAAGTATAAACTATCAGATGACAGAAGGCATGTAGTAGATAATGTACAAAAGGTTTTTCAGCAAAGTTTTGATCATGTTGATAATTAAGAGACCTTAGAAACGTGTATAAAATTCAATACAGTAGGCTTCATAGGGTTTATGATGAAATAATTATCATTTTAGGGTGAACTGCTAAGACAGTTGCCATTTCTGTTTTGTGTCTTTCAGTTCTTCCCTTATGGCGATGCTTCAAAATTCGCTCAGCATGCCTTTCGGACATTTGACAAAAATGGTGATGGTACCATTGACTTCAGGGAGTTCATCTGCGCACTGTCCATCACTTCCAGGGGAAGTTTTGAGCAGAAACTCAACTGGGCCTTCAACATGTACGACCTGGACGGAGATGGCAAGATCACACGCATGGAGATGCTGGAGATCATTGAGGTGAGGCATTGCTTCACATATTCACATACGTGTTTGCTCTAGAAGTGTGTTCACCCTGTCGACCCGGGATGTCTCTGATGTACAGGCAATCTACAAGATGGTTGGAACGGTGATCATGATGCGTATGAACGAGGACGGGCTGACCCCACAGCAGCGCGTGGACAAAATCTTCAGCAAGATGGACAAAGACCACAACGATGAGATCACGCTGGAAGAGTTCAAAGAGGCGGCCAAGAGCGACCCCTCCATTGTTCTTTTACTGCAATGTGACATGCAGAAGTAAGGAAGGAGAGGAGGAAGATGAGTGAAGGGGGCTGGGGGTGTAGGGAGGGGAGGAGAACCATGTACAGACTTCTTGAGAGATGTAGGTAATAGATGATAAATAGAGAGAAAGTGTAAATACAGTTGAACAGAAGTTAGACTGCATGGTAATCTTGGAAGTGATTAAGGCCATTTGGAATGATTAGTGAAAGTAATGCAAGAAAGAATATTTTCAATCCTGTATCACTTGTTACACATTCTGTCTGCTTTCCAGCCCTTAGAGAGAGTCCAAAAGATTGAATCATTAATACAATACATTTCTTTCCTCAGAAAAGTCATTTTTGAGCCAAAAGACAGGCAAATATTTCTTTCAGGAATTTAAACAATTTAATTTAATAATTATAAATAAATAAATAATAATAATAAATAATGAAATAATAATTTAATTTTGATTCATTTTAATACATTTGAATCCAAGATAAAGATACAAAAGTCAAAGGATTAAAATATACATTAGGGATGCACGATATGTACTATACTAGCTATCTTCTGAAATTAGATTTTTATTTATTTATTGGTTAATATTGTATGTATAATCGCCTAGTATTTGGATATTTAATTGTCTATGCTCTTTTACCTAGTTTTTACATTTAGATTATCTTTGCTGTCATCCAACACTCACATTAAACACTAATAATTTAATAAATGCAATCTTTAGCAAATCTCAAAATGAATATCTATTATACATTATAATGTGATGCCCAAATTCACCTGTAGCATTTAAAACATTTCATTTTAGTGTTTCATTATTTATTTATTTACACTAAATGGAATTGAATTTATATGCTGTTAATCTATCTACAGACGATGTGTCGAGAAAACAAAAGTAAAAAAAAAAAACATGAAAACAAAAAAGAAAAATAATGCATGGCTTCCTAGGGCTTCCGTATTTCGTCCTTAACAATAATTATTTGCTTACTGGCATCAGCCAAACATTTATACTGTGCATCCCTATTAAATATTATATAATGTTAGGAATTTATTTATTTTTTCTATATTGAAAATGTCAGAACAGCAACATGCCTGATTGCAGGTTGTGCCTGAGGAAAAGCATTAGAGAGGGGAAATGTAGAAAGAGTTCTGGGCAGGACTGAATCCTTTGACATTTGCGGGTGCCTTTATATACAGCGCTCTACCCCACTTGAGTAATACTGTTTGAACACATTGCCATAATCTGACGATACCATCGCGAAGCATAGCCATCTTCTAATCGTGTTATTGGCAGAGATAAAACTAAAAAGCCACTGCTGAGTAAAAGGGTGATATTTAGTGACGGATCATGTCAGAAAAAGAGGAGTAGCGTTTATTAGATAGAGAACTGACAATATATGTACATGAAGACGTTTTGTACATAATGCCTATACACATGCTTAATATGTACATGTAAATGTTTCTCTACCTTAGAACTGCTTTCATAATCTGACACAGCTGCAATGATTTGTGTGCTAACACAAAAACTTTACTGTACTTATGTATGTGGGTCTGTCTGAAGAGGGAAGCTAACGTGTGCAGTTTCTTCTTTGCAATCAGGTGTGAAAGCCGCAGTGTGAGAGTGTGAGTTCACGTAAGAGAACACAAATGCCTCAACCTTTGTATTAATTCTTTCTTATGATCTTCACGCCAGTGCTAGGAGTATTACGCCGTCGTGTTTGTTGTCACCTGGTATGGCTGGTGAGCTGTTTTTGTCATGAGAGCTTTAGTTTAGTTCAGTCTTCATTGGTTCATCTCCTATTTCACAAGCTTAGCAAGTGTCAGCCAAAAGGATTTTAATTGTATGAATATTGTCAATGTTGAATTACCTTTCTTTACTCTTGTAATATAAGTGGACACAAATGTAAACCAGACGCAGAATGTGTAGTACTTGTCAATGTTACTATGGCGCTATACTTAATAATAACATGAGAATACTGTTGCACTACATAGTGAGTAGAGGCAATACAGCTTTAGTTTTAGACTGCCTCCCTGTGGTGAAAGATGTTGATCAACTTCAGCAGAACACCCTAGCGTACTACTCTCTTACTATTTCTGCCATGTAAAGATATGGTAAATGTTGTAAGAGTGGTATGCTAATATATGGTTCCGAGTTCAGCGTATGATTTCACTCAGAACCAGGGCCGTCAGGGGGACGAGAGGGTCCAACTAAGTTCCCCATGTGATATAGGTCCAGGGGAAAGGATACCCATCTATAAAATCTGTGAATCTTAGCAAGAATCCCACTCAAAACCACAATATACTTCTAGATCACATTGAGGATGTCTTACTGGAACATTGTGCCACACAATAGCAATGATTATTCATGTTTAGATAATCAATGAGTGACTTATTTTTCAATAGTAAAAGTAGTTTAGCAATACTCAAAATGGTTAATTTTGCAGCATATCTTGTGATGTTACATTTTCAGTAACAGCAGTTTAAGCAATTTCTTTACTCGCATATTGTCACAACCGCTTTTACACAACTCACAATCTTGTGAAATCCGTGTGGGATGTATTTCCTGTCATATTCACACACCTTTGTCACTGTATTACATCTCTGCTCATGAGCAGCAAAGGTAATCTCTTTCTTATTATGTCACAAAGTAGGTTTCTTGTGCTAAATATGCTAGCCCTTGTGAAAAAGAAGTGTCAAATTAAAAGTTTTACTTTAAAGTACATTTTAAATCACCATGTTTTAATCTTTTGTTGTGCTTTAAAGAAGTACACTGATTTGGATGTGTTAAAGGGATGTATGATTTAAAGGGATAGTCCACCCAAAAATGAAAATTTTGTCATCAATTACTCACCCTAAGTTGTTCCAAACCTGTATGAATTTCTTTCTTCTGCTATATATTCTGCTAAGATATTTTGAAAAATGTCGGTAACCAAACATTTGATGGGCACCATTGATGCTATACTATGGAAGTCAATGGGGCGCAACACTTGTTTGGTTACCCATATTCTTCAAAATATCTTCTTTTGTGTTCAGCAGCAGAAAGAAATTCATACAGGTTTGGAACAACTTGAGGGTGAGTAAATGATGACAGAATTGAACACCATTTAACTGTAGTGTGTTATATTACATTAAAAAGTTACTCATGTATTTATTTGCAATTTGTGTAATTACAAATATATTTAAATACATGACACATGTTTCAACAGAAATTACATGAAGTGTATTTTAGTGAATAAATGCTTTGGGCGGTACACTTTAAATATATTTCAAAGACAAAAGAAGAAATTATGAAATTACATATACAGATGTACTTACTGTAAGCCCTACTTAAGTGAGCCAAAAAGCACTCTAGTTCAGATAAATGCATTTCATATCTGTTTAAACTAATACATTTTCATTTATTGCAATTAACGTGCAATTAATTGTCCAAAAACATTATTTGCGTTGCATTTAAGTATATATTTTTTTTTAAGTATTATTTCTGTAATAAGTAATAAAGTATTCTAAAGTGTACTTCTTTTTCATAAGGGACAGTCATATTCTTTTCCAGATACTGAATTTTATCTACTACCACAGTTCAGATCTGTACCAGCGCAACTCAATGTATGGTCTGAAATCTTGACCATCTGACCATCTAATGATCACTGTGATTAGATTACATAAACACAGTTATGGTCATGGGTAATGATTATGGGAAGTGCAAAATGGGCCTGGTGGATGCTGTGCAATGTGCTGATTCACCACTAAACTGACTCTATACATGCCACTGCTAAAGTCTACTGAGAGATTTTCTGTGCCAAAGACTTTATAAAACATAAAACTGGAGATGTATAATTAAATTTTATTAACCCAATTAATTGAATATGTATTTGATTGCTTTTACATTTATAATACAGCGTGAAAAATGTAATGTGGGTTGGTCACATGTAAAACCATCCAGTGCAAGTTCTGATTATGTCCCCAAAAAATTACTGAAAAGGGATTAATTGTGTCCAGTCGTGCAATACAATGCGCTTTCTGTACTGTATGTGTTGCTGTGCATTTCAAATGTCTGGTTTCTGTTCACTTTTTCAATATCGTTAAGCTCCTTGAACAAAGACGTGTAATTATTTTTGTTACATAGAGAATTAAATATGTGGATGTCTACTGAATCATCTCCGGCTGTGTGTTGTTTGTCATCCTTACTGATTAGGTAAATGCTGTCAGACAAACTCGTACATTTTTCTCATTTTTTCTCTCTCTCATTCTCATGCACACAAATGGTTCGCTTTCTATGCAGACCTGCGCAGTATGAGTCACTCTAGTGAGGTGATGTCATATAAATGCTGTTGTCATGGCAGCAGGGCTGTAGCACATCTCAAGTGTGATGGGAGAATTGTATAAATGTAGACTTTCCATCAGGGACACACATTTTCACTTGCAATTTCCCAACAAATTGATACACTCAACCTTTAAGGCAGCTCGGAGATTTGTGCCATCAGCCTCTTCCTGCCTGCCACATCTCACTCATTACAACCTTGCTGAAAAATGGCTTCAGCCAGCCTAAACTGGTTTGCGGTTTTGCAGTAAGGCCAGTTTAGTATGGTTTGTTGGTGTGTGACCACATAATGTATGAATGGAAGTGCATATTATTATTTTTCATATTACACAGAAAATAAATGATATGCTTGTAGTGGTGAGACATTTTTTGTCCTTCAGTGTTTCTGTGAAAAAGAAATCTGTTTAACAACATTATACTCGCATCAGTCAAGGACGAATTCTCTTTTCGATCACGTCCTCTTTCCCTCAGGTATATTGCATATTCATTGCCTTTGGCATCAGGCCAATGCCTGTCAGGCTGTTGTGCTCATGAATATTAATCTGGCTGTCTGCGTTCACCTACACCTACTGTTATTTGCTGAAATCACTTCAGCTTCGCCCACCAACAAAGCAACCGGCTGTCCAAGCTTCCAGTTTTCAACTATTTCCCTTGGTTTGTCTCAAAATAAACTTCTTAAATGCAATTATTATTCCTCATGTGTTTTGGTTGAGTGCTAGTGTAAGTAGATGAAAATATATAACAGCAATATCTGTCCTTTCAGAAGAAATGCTGATTTTATTTTACGCCTGTCGGCAGTGCTGGGTACATCAGGTTCCAAAAATTAAGTACTTGTAATTTAAAATACTCATAATCAGGCTATAATTACTTTTTTATTAATTACATGGTTACATATTATTCACACAATGGCAGTAAGTCATTCATAATTTATTGATTCTCCCTAATTATTCTTTGACAAGGTTTAAATTTTCCTTTCTAAACAATTTATATACATTCAGAAAGTCTAGAAGTTTTGTGAAATTGGACAGACACAGACCAGCTACTAGTTAGGAAAACTGAGAAACATTTGACCACTGGATTTACAGAAATCATTTCACTTTTAAGAAGTGCTTTCTCAACATTGCAACACTGCATATCGAATCATCTCCTGATTAACACATTATTTATTATTTGAATGATCACTCAGTAAGTCATTTAACCATGTATTACTATCTAAACCTTTTGTCTTTCAAACACATTTTATTATCATTTTTATTATTTTAAAATTATTTATTTTAATCTTACATTTTTATGACTTATGACATTTTACGACAGGCGGTTGCAGATGGTATTAGGAGGAATTTGTAAGGGATGAATTTTGTTAATTTTGTCAACATTTAGGAGTAGCCTAAATATATATATATATATATATATATATATATATATATATATATATATATATATATATATATATATATATATATATATATATATATATATACATACTGTATTTTTTGTGGTCATTTTTTATACATTAAATAAATAAATAAATAAATAAATAAATCAATCAATCAATTAATTAATTAATTAATTAATAAAAAAATTATATATATATATATATATATATATATATATATATATATATATATATATATATATATACTGTATATTTTTTGTGGTCAATTTTTATACATTAAATAAATAAATAAATTATATATATATATATATATATATATATATATATATATATATATATATATATACACACACACACACACACACACACACACACACACAATAACACATTGACACATGTATAATAAACGAACAACAAATAACTACAATTTGGCAAACCAGCTAAGAAGGCAACATTATTTTGAAATCTCAACTTTGAACTTTCAAGTTTGACAACATGACATCACTTCCTGACAAAGCACCGTTTCGGGATTAGCTAGCTGCTCAGCTAGCCATGTCCCTATAGCCGGTGTATGGGATAAAACAGCATTAAAAACACTAAGTCGCGGAATTACCAGTTATCAGTTAAAAGTAAGGCGTTTAATCCTTTGCATTTCTAACCCAGATATGCACTGCTGCTATTCAAATTTGGCGTTAGTTTTTTTTTTTCCTGGAATTAACAACCGATTAACAACTGTTGTTAGCCTGGTAACATACGTGGTGTTCAGTTTAACAACAGCGATAATGTATGACTAGTGACAAATATTTGTGTTTTAATGGTTGGTGTGGTCATTTTTGCTTATACGCTGTATTAAAATGAAGTACGCCATTGTGGATTATGTTTATTATATGGGTGTTAACGATGTCCCTTATTTTTCACACATCTGTACTGCTAGCATCTACAGCACTAGTAGCGCCCGACGTTACTATAGAGACACAATGAGAACACTCCCATTATAATCAACGAATCTGTACTGCCAGCTTACGATGTTTCTATCGCGACAAAAAACGTGGTAAATCTAGCAGTCAGCTTCTTTGATTTAAATGGGTTCTGGTTTTGTCGCTAGCAGTGTAGATGATGTGCTGCATAGCAGTTAATTTGTAATATAAACTCTAGTCATAATTTTCTTGGAACCTTCTTTATCCTCTCGTCTTTTTAAAGGAACTTTGAATCAAGTCATGGAGGAACCTGGAGCCATAGAGGTGACCGTGAAAACTCTAGATTCCCAAAGCAGGACGTTCACTGTCAGGGGAGAGGTGTGTGTTCTATTTGATCAGTCATGATAAGAGGAATTCATTTGTGCTATGGTTATTTTGTATGTGTAACCCAACTAGCTTAGTTTACAGTGTCATTGTAGAGTATAAACCCAGACCGCTATATTGAAACGCTGGTAAATACACTTTACACTGATAAATCATTTAGTTCACAATCTGATTGTCACCTCTCTTACTTTCTCTCAGTGGACAGTGAAGCAGTTTAAAGAGCACATTGCTTCCTCCGTTGATATCCCGGTGGATAAACAGAGGTTGATTTACCAGGGTAAAGTGCTGCAGGATGAAAGAACACTCACAGAATACAGTGAGTCATGCCTTGATGTCTGTTTACGCTCGTTTGCAGTAATTTTCACAGTTTATGTTCCAGTCAGTGTATTGCGCCACAGGTTGACAGGTGACTGTTTTCATTAGCGAGTCATTGGATCATTCACGCAACCGATTCGTTCAAAACACTGATTCATTCAGGTAACGGAACAGTGTTGGGCAGTAATTAGTTAAATATAATGGAGTTACGTAATTTAATTACAAAATAAATGTAACTGTAAAATTACAAAATAAATGTAAGGGTTACTGATAAAAATGTGTAATTAAATTACAGTTACGTGAGCTTGCATCTGAATATTTCCTGTAAAATGCTAGGATATGTTGAATAATACTCATTTGTTTAATTGATTTCTTTCCCAAATTGCATTGACCACTCTAAAATATGAGACACCAATGTTTCAGGAGTTTAGGACACAGAAAAGGACACATGCTTATTCAATAACTGTTTTATTTCCTATTTGGGTTTATGTATATGCTTTCTTTTTTAAGATTAATGTTTTTTCCACGGCGTTGTTAGATGCCAGTGTTTCCTGTCATAGCTATGCAAAGATTTGATTTCAAAAACCGTATCATAGCTATTTCTTGTTATGATTTTAAATCTGTTTTTTACCTCAGAATGATCTCAATCTAAAAAGAGGTGCTAAAGTCTGATTTTGTGGTGGCTGTGCGTTAAAATTAAATTATATTAATTATTATAGTCTTAATTCAAGTGGTTTTGAAACTAAGGTTAACTCTGCCCGGTTTAAATGTATAAAAATGATTTACAGTTAAATTTAGAAAAGTAATCAAAAAAGTAATCAGTTACATTACTTTAATAAAGTAATTGAAATAGTTAAACTACTTATTACATTTTAAATAGGGTCGCTTGTAATCTGTAACCTATTACATTTCCAAAGTAACCTTCCCAACAATTCTAACAGATTGCTGCATACTACACTTATGTTTGTACCATATCTCTCTAATATGGTACGAATAGTCATATATATAAATAATATTTTCATCTGACAAAGAATGGCTGCATGATTGTATTTTAAACATGAACACAATTACTGCTCTTTTCAATTAATGAAGAATAAACATATGTTATTATCATCTGCTGGTTATTTATCCTGAGAATTAAAAAAAAAAAAAAAAAAATCACATTTGCGTTGGATTAACGTTTAAATCCCCAATTACATATTTCTTCCTAAATGAAGACCCTTTTGAATACCCTCTGTACAACAATACAAAGTCTTTTTGTTGTTATAATAGAAAAATGTGAACATAATTTAGAATTATGGGAATTAATATTAGGAATTAGGAAGTTTTAGAAGCTTCATATAATAAACACACAGCCCTAAGACAAAGTAGGTCGGTATAGTCAAAATTGTTTAGTTTTTTTGTCTGTGTGTGATATGAATTATAAATAATTTTCTATCAAGCATGTTTCTATAACACCTTTCTGTTTTTCAGATGTCGATGGGAAGGTCATTCATCTTGTGGAGCGAGCACCTCCTCAGAGCAGTCAGCCTGGGGGTGGAGGAGGTGGAGTTTCTGGCTCCTCAGGTGCAACGGATGGGGGATCCACCTCCTCTCAGTCCTCCACTTTTCCAGGAACTTCACACGACCGTAATGCAAACAACTATGTCATGCTGGGCACTTTTAACCTGCCTGTGAACATCATGGACCCACAGCATATACAGGTTACAGTGCTTTCCTTACGTCAAGAGACACGTTTGCAATACATAATCGCTTAACCTCAGACATCCACTATAATACATACGTGAGAGATTCTTCTATCAAAGGAAATATACGTTTCTTCACCCCTCTAGATGTCAGTGCAGCAAATGTTGGCTGGTGTTGGAGAAATGGGACGTAATGTCAGAGTGAGCACTAGCACTGGAGTGAGTAATCCTAACTTCACCTATTACATATTTACATTATAATAAACATCATAAGCAGTGTTTCCTGAATGTTTGTCTCAGAGGCACTTGTGCTTTGTGTTGTCACAGCCTGTTTTTTTAAAATGAAAGGTTATCTCTGGACACATCTACAGTCATTTATTTCCTCTCTCACAGAGCAGTGGCTCTGTGGATGTCCATATCAATGTGGACCAATCAGTGCAGAGCGAGCCCCGGATGAGACTCCAGCTAGCCGAAAGCTTGCTGCGAGAGACTCAAGCTTTAATTCGCAGACTTGAGGTACAGAACTTTGTTCATTTACATCCAACAAATCAAACAATTTTATGAGATTTCTTAATTGTACATAAATAATGATTCAGGCTGATGCTGATTTTCAGGGTCAATCAAGTCAACTGTCTTCTCAGCAGGAGACACCACCTCCTCAGCCATCATCATTCTCAGCACAACCAATGGACAGTTCCCCACCTCCACCCTCATCCTCTGCTTCACAGACGGAAGGAACAACTCAGTCTGGACCCAAGTAAGAAAAGAATATTACAATCAAAGACAAATAAAGAGTGTTCATGATAAAGAAAAGGGAAAAACGCATGTACCAAGCATTTAAAGGGGACCTATAATGACCCTTTTACATAAGTCTCTGGTGTCCCCAGAATGTGTCTGTGAAGTTTCAGCTCAAAATACCCCACCAATCATTTATTTAAGCTTGTCAAATTTGCCCCTATTTGGGTGTAAACAAAAACCCGTCATTTTTGTGTGTGTCCCTTTAATTTAAACGAGCTGCTGTTCGCAGCCCCCTTTTCCAGAAGAGGGCGGGGCTTTAACAGCTCACGCTTCAGTTGCTCGACAACAAAGCTGGAGAATCTCACGCAGGCAAAATGACAATTGTCAGTGTGTTCAGTCTTATGGAGAGACTCAGGTAGAACTTACAACTTTTAGAACACAACATAGTTAAAATTTAAAATAACTTTTTTTCTGCTCTATTTCTATTTTAAAATGTAATATTTTCCTGTGATGGTAAAGCTGAATTTTCAGCATTATTACTCCAGTCTTCAGTGTCACATGATCCTTCAGAAATCATTCTAATATGATGATTTGCTGCTCAAGAAACATTACTTTTTATTATAAATGTTGAAAATAGTTGCTGCTTAATGTTTTTGTGAAAACTGGGATGCATTGTTTTCAGTATTCTTTGAAATAGAAATCTTTTTTTAATATTATAAATGTCTTTACTGTCATGTTTGTCCTTGCTTAATGCATCCTTGCTGAATAAAAGTATTAATTAACTTGTTTCCATTTTCTGATCGTGTCAAAGACCACATGTCAATACATTTTTCTTTGTCTCAACAGTCACCCTAGCCCTTTAGAGTTGGTGGAGGTTTTGTCAGAGGTGCGACGAGTGGAGGAGCGACTCCGTCCTTTCATGGAGAGAACACATTCCATCCTTGGAGCGGCCAGTTCCGCAGACTATAATAACAATGTATGCACTGGATAGTTTGCAACACAAGTGTCCTGTGTGTTTCAAATATGGCAGTGTTCATTTTCTGAAAAGTTGTTGTTTTCTCGGACAGACTCAAGAACGTGAGGAAGATCAGCGCACTCTCAATTTGATTGGAGAGTCACTCCATCTCCTTGGCAACACATTAGTGGCTCTGAGTGACCTTCGATGCAATTTATCAGCTCAGCCTCCTCGTCACTTGCATGTGGTGCGGCCGATGTCTCACTACACCTCCCCTGTTGTGCTGCAGAGTGGAATGCCGCATATTCCCATTCCGGTGAGCGAACCACTATACGTTCAAAACTATTTTCATACTGTTAGTATCAAACAGTCAACTTTGCAAAATATATCATCTTCCAGGTGAACCTGGGCTCCACTGTGACCATGACTTCAAACAGCAGACAGACAAGTGAGGGTCAGGCCTCACAGCCCAGCAACCAATCGGAGCCACAGGGTCAGGCACCTCCTACTCCACTGAATGGAGCCAGTCAACAGACAGGTCATGGTCAGGGGACTCCAAGAGTGATCAGAATCACTCACCAAACCATGGAACCAGTGGTCATGATGCAGATGAACCTGGATGGTATGTCAACAAACCAACCTTCCCAATCAGACCCCAGTGTTTTTAGCACTGTGTTTCAGCCTTGCTGCCCATTCCTGGTCTGCTACACTTCTGAAGATCTCAAACACTCTTCATCATTCTGATTTTTGCGATTTAAAATAGTTGCTTTCAGAAAAGGACTTCTTCAGACCTGGAATGGGCGGCTGTAGTGTAACTGCCAGCCACTGATCTGTGCATTTCTGTGCAGCAGATTCAGACAGTGGAGCGCAGGGCCAAAGGCAGCAGAACCCCAGCACTGCTGGAGAGACTGGTTAGTTTCCACATCTCTCTGTAGTCAATAACCAGCTGTGCCAACATTAACATGTGATATGTGTCTTAAAGGAATATTACACTCAAAAAATTGCATTTTACCATTATTTGCAGGCCCTCGTGTTGTTTAAAACTCATTTAACTCTTCCATGGAAAACAGGAAATATTTCCAGAATTTCCAGAGTGCTTGTTCTTCATACAATAGAAGTAAATCAGAACCAGGGCTGATGAGCTCCAAACAAATAATAATAATAATAATAATAATAATAATAATAATAATATAATTAATTATAATAATAACAACAGTTTTATTAATATAATTAATAATTATATAATTTTTTTATTCCTATTTAGCTTTGCTTTCCACCCCATCCCCCCACGTTTTTTATTTGAATGCTTCAAATTTAACTTTCTATATTTCTATTTGACAAGGCAACATTTAAAAGTTTTTTAGGCCTAAGTTTTGAACTAATATTTATATATTAGTATCTTTTTTAGCTTTTTTCAATTAATGAAATTAATAGTTTTAGTTATCAATAGTTATCACATATTAGTTATCACTGCTCTGGACATTCTTCAAAAGTCCTCCTTTAGTATTCCATGGAAGAAAGTAAGTCAAAGAGGTTTGGAACAGCATGAGGGTGAATAAATGATGTCAGTTTGAGTGGTGATTAAGCACTATTTTTGCACTAGGATATAAAGCAGCTATTGTTAGTCAGTTTTCTATAGTCTTGTGTGTAGAATTCAGACTTACAGCACTTTCATTTGTCAGCAGTGTTAATAGTCTCTCTTTACTGAATCCTGTGTATCTGTTCTCTAAAGGCACCACGGCACCCATCCACATACCAGGTCTGCCGCCAGAGTTCATGCAGGCTATCATGCATCAGATCTCCCAGCAGGCTGTCGCCATGGCAACTGCAGCCTCTGCTGGACACCAGGGGCAGCAGCAGGGCACTGCTGGCACAAGTGCCCAGAGTGGAGAAAGCCCGGCCCCTCTGCCCCCTCAGGCCAGGGTGGTCATCACACGCCCCTCCTTATCCCCACGCATCCCCCAACCCATGAGCACCAGGGGGACCACCATCAACCTGAGGGCAGCAGTGCCTCCCTCAGCAGGACAGCAGACTAATCAAGTATGAACCTCTATGTTACATTACAGGGCTCAATTCTATTTATTTTTCTACTGGCACAGTGGGGCCTGAAATATTTACTTGCCCTTCCAAAATTTTCAGTTGGCCCCCACCACAAAAACTAATAAATAAATAAAATAAAATAGTCACCGTTTTCATTGTTTTTGATGTAACCTTACATTCTAATAAGATTATGACCAGTGAAATTCTTGATTTAAATTTCACTGACATGGCAAAATCTACAAACCCAACTAATACAACTTTTAAGCATTATTAAAAACAAGTAAGCGGTCAGTAATAAAATAAGAACAAATAAACAAATTAGAAGCAATATCTCAAAGAAATACCACAGAACAAAGATACAAATTAAATGTTGCTTTGTTTTTCAGGTAGGTCTAACAGTAGTATTCACAGAATTTATACAGAAGTTAAATAAAGAATTTAAATAAAGTAATCAAATGTACAATAACACTGCAGAGTCTTCACTTCACTGCTGCTGTCACTTTAAACTCCAATTCACACTGCACCGGCAGATGCAGACCAACGCTGACAGTCACCAGCATGTCACTTCACAGACATTCTAATTCCAATTCAGCATGTTCAGTTGGCGAAAACAAGCTCCAACAGACGCCAACAGGCGATGCTGTCGTTCGCCGTCTGTTGGTGCAGTCACGGTGTGAATCTTACTTAAGACATACCTGACTGTGTTTATGATGATACTCACCAAGACAGCCATTTTGAGATAATTTTGTGTTTCGTTTGTCCGTTCAACTGCAAGAAGTTGCGAAAGACGATGCAATTTGGTATTTGCATGCTTGAGTACCAAATTGGGTTCTCTTTCTCGTCGTCTTGAGCTTGAATGGTTTAAAATCAGTTAAATGTTTAAATTGACAAGACTTAAAAACACATGCTTAAACTTTTTGTGCTCGATCGGGCCAGTGACAATTCAGTCAACTGTCCCAAGCATCTTTCACGCTGGCCCAGGGCCATCAGGCAGTCTTTATTGTCAAGCCCTGCATTATTGTATTTTGTAGAGACATACGACTCATATTTCCATTTTTATTCTTCAATCAAGGGCAGTCCTATGATGTCCTCTCCTCTCACACAGATGGTCAGTGGTTTGGTTGGGCAGCTTTTGATGCCACTGCACACAGGTAAGTTGTCTTTACCTATTCAGTTCCTGTGTTAAGCAGCGCACAGCTTATAAACATATTATGTTTTCCATTGTCAGGGGACCAGACATCCACTACCTCATCATCCCAGTCCTTCTCTTTCTCTACTTCTGCATCTACCTCCACCTCCTCCTCCTCCTCCTCCTCTTTCTCTTCCTCCACTGCTTCTCCATCCTCTGCCAATACGTCCGGTCAGACGTCCACCCATACCACCAGCACGGCGTCCGTGGGTCAGTCCCAAGAAAGCGGCCCAGGAGATAACCTAGCTCAGCTTCTGGGCTCTCTCCTGGGAGGAGTTGCGGGAGCTGGTGGAGGGGTGTCTGGAGGTGCTCCCTCCATTACAGTGACTATTCCAGGTGTCCCTGCGTTCATCCAGGGCTTGTCTGAATTCATTCAGGTTGGTGGGGTTTTTTTTAGTGATATACTGATATATCTGCAAATAGTATATGGCATTTTTTTAATTATTGGCATCAGCCGATAAGGTTTTCTGTTTGGCCGATGTGACAGCAGCTGCAGTTTTTTGACAACGCATCAGACTTTTATTTTGACAGAGTTGAGAACGCCAGTGCTTCAGCATCAGAGTTCATTCTCCTTCTTTATTAGTTCGTTGTCTCTGTTTATCAGTTCTATCTAATAAATTATTGGACAAAATTGTTAAACAAAAAAGTTTTTGAATATGTAATAAACATTTCCTTTTGCAAACATTTTGAAAATCCAGCTATAAGTGTGCAATTTTAGACTGCATCAAAATGTGTGAACTCTGTATAATGGTCGGTCTATGGTCAGAGCTGTCTCTGGACACTTGTGATCAACAAACTTTAAATCCTTGATTCAAACTATGCTGATATATCCAGATGGCTGCTATGCTGTATTAATGTCAGACTCACAGTGTAATATAAATAAAATTAGCGCAACCTTGTCTTTATTTGAAAAAGTATGATTCCCAGTGCAACATAGACTTACCAGATTATTGTGTGCACAATTGGTTACAGTGTTTACTTCCTTTTTATTCATTTTTAATTTCTTTATTTATGTAAAGTACTATAATAGCATTACAGAATCAAGAAGTTGCCTTCTAAGGTATAAATCTGTTTATTTTACAGATTTATTTAAAAAGTTCAAATTATTTTTTTCAAATAATTTTCAAATTGTTTATTTCTAATTTAGTAAATATGTCAAATATAAATTTCATTTCTGCAATTGTTATGCATGTGTTTTTACTATCTTTAAATAAAATAGTATATATCTACTTCATATCAGCCACCCTGCTAAGGTGCTAAGATAGAAAAAAATCAATATCGGTCAATCACGAGTGCTTTTCTCTGTGTCTTTGCAGTCTGATCTTTACCAAATGTGTCTATTTGAATGCCCTGTTTTCTTTCCAGTCCGGTCAGCCTGTGTTTCCTCCACCAAACCAGCAGCCTCCCCCCTCACAAGCCACACCCCCTGCCCCTTCAGCAGCCACCCCCAGCACTGCCCCTCAGCCTCCCAGTGGAGGTGGAGAGACCCTCAGCCCTGAGCTTTTCACGGGCATCGTGCAGGGTGTCCTGTCCACCATGATGGGCTCTCTGGGGGCTGGCCAAGGCAATACTGAGAGCATCGCTCAGTTTATCCAAAGACTTTCCCAGACCAGCAACCTCTTCACGCCTGGAGCTGGAGATGCAGTGGGTAAGGGCTTCTGTGTTTCTGTAGCGCAACTTGAAGTCCAGCACAATGCCACAATTTGTGACCCACTATCTGTGTTTGTTTGGTAGGGTTCTTTGGAGATCTGCTGTCTCTGGTTTGTCAGAGTTTCTCAATGGTGGACATGGTTCTGCTGCTGCATGGTAATCCTCAGCCTCTGAGCCGCATCCAGCCCCAACTCACAGCCTTCTTCAATGAGCACTATCTGCAGGGCAGAGAACCCAATGATGCCAACATAGCTGTGAGTCTGAGCTCATGCCGCTTTCATACGTGACCTTCACTAAGTCAGTTCCAGATGAAGATCTCATACTGTCATATATGTTCAGAGTGGTACATACTTTTAGCGGTATTTACCTAAAGAATTTTTTTTTATGACCACATTTTAAAGCAAGTGAAATGTCACACAGGGACTACGGATCCATGAAAATGAACATGAGAACTAATCCATGAAAATTAATTTGATTTCTTAATATTGCAAGCAGAGTAATACTGATTTTTACACTTACAAAACAACACTTTGCCATTAAATGCATGTTGCATAGGCTGATGGTATTTCTGTGTCTGTTATTTAGAGTGCTTCTGAGGATCTGATCAATGGACTAGAGGAGTATGTTGCAGAGAGTTTTGTAAGTCTTGTTTGCTGATTAATCCTGTAACATTTTGTCCATCAGACACTCTAACTGATAGTCCCTGTGTCTTATTTGTTTCAGTCCACTGTGACTGTTCGAGAGGGGGTGGACATCATCCAAACAAACATGTCCTTCCTGAGACAACAGTTCACTCGCATGGCTACTCACATTCTGCGCTGTAGAGGTGACCACCACACTATCCACACAAACACACCCAAAAACTGCTCTGGCATTCAAATTCCATGCTTTTTCTATTACTGGAGACATTTTTACACTACAATTTAAACAATCAAATGAATAATTCAAAGGATGTGATACAAAGTACAAATGGACACCCACTTGACAATATGTAACTTTAAAAATATATATCCTTTGTATTGGAGGTGTAGGTTTGTCTTCTGATTTGAGATCAGCTCTGTCTCAAATATGTATGGCGAAGTTTTCAAAACAATTCCACATGTATAGCATAGACGTTGAAAATTTATTTTGCAAAACTGTTACCCAATCATAGCAGTGGGTGTCTACTTCTTAGTCTTGAATGAGGCCAGCCTTCCAAGAGAGGGTCAAAAACAGGAAAGAAAATAGCCAATTACTTCTAAATTAGGATGTTTTTTTTTTCTTGCTAACAATAACAATGTTTCTAATGTGTTTCCAGATAACATGTTTGGCCAGCGTTTGCTGTACCTGTGCACCCAGGGTCTGTTTGAGTGTTTGGCCCTCAATCTGTACTGCTTAAGAGGAGAGCAAAGAGCTTTAACCACTGTCATCAACCACCGAATTGTAAGATCCTTTGATTCATCCTCATGAAGGTGGTGGTGTTGCACTGAATGCATATCTTTTGATGCATTCATGTTTTGTTCTTCACCCAGAGGAGAATGTCAGCAGAAGTGAACCCCAGTCTGGTGAACTGGTTGACCAGTATGATGACCATGAGGCTGCATGTGATTTTAGAGCACAACCCAGTCACTGAGGACCAGATTCAGCATTACGTCATCTATACACAGGTCTTTTATTTAGACACAGGGGTCTCCGAATCTGCTCTTGGAGGGCCAACATCCTGCAGATTTTAGCTCCATCCAGCTCCAAAACAAATTTCTAGTCATCCTGAAGACCTTAGCTGTGTTCGAAATCGCCCCCCTATAATACCTCATTCACTATTGCCTATATTACTCCACTAATATAGTCCACTTGAAGAAGTGAATTCGAACAATGAGTGCCTTGGAAGGGCTGCTGCTTAATAATCATTTGAAATTGGCTAACTGGCAGCTGCAGTAGTAATGAAAAGGAAAATTAAAAAGGAATTTATACCTGTATATTACGCTGTACCCACATTGGATCTTCTGGCAAGTCGTCGGAATTAATTCAGCATGACCCTTACACTGCATTATGGGTATTCACTAGCTGTTGAGTGAGTCTTATTGAGTGAGTGCACTCGATAACATTCACTATGGTTTCAGACACCACTACCCCTGTCCCCTCAAATAGTTTCCTATTTAAGGGTGTAGGGGGCGGTTTCGGACACAGCCTTAAGATTAACTGATTCAGGTGTTTTTAATTAGTGTTGGAGCTAAACTCTGCAGGATAGTGGCCTTCCAGAAACAGGTTTGGACACCCTGATTTAGATTCAACCCCTCATCAGGATTCACACCCAAACTGAGCCACCGAATACAGATCTGAATATGCTTCTATTATCTTTTTCATGTACAGAGCGAGTCGTCTCAGAGAACAGAGTCAGGTGCACAAGCAAGCCAGCAGTCGGATAACATGAGTGTTGAGGTACGTTTCAACAGAAGGAGAATAAGTCTGGTTTATTGCCACTGAAAATTATTATTTGCAAATGAACCAAGTAAAACATACTGTATTGAAGACTATGTAACTTTACCTTATTTATATACACACTTAATACTATTTTAAACATTGATAATAATAAGAAATGTTACTTGAGCACCAAATCAGCACATTCATCAGCACAAGGATCATGTGACACTGAAGACTGGAGTAATAGCTGCTGAAAATTCAGCTTTACCATCAAAAACATTAACAAAAATCTTACCAACCTCAAATGGTAGTGTATATTATTGTATATTATAAATGTAATTACACACACATGGTGTGAGCTGCATCATATGCAACTGTCGTTTATGTAATGACTGTCTCTGAACACATCTGAGTGTAGGTCTGTATTATAAACTGTATGTTATGATAGTAATATGTAATCATATATTCCAGATGGAAGAGGGTCTGTCTCCTGCCCCTGCCACCACTGCAGAGGAAGTCATGGCATCCTCAGGAGACACTGCTGATGGTGATGAACCACCCGGGAGGCCATTGTTAGAAGAGTTGCGAGGAGCGGTAGCCATGGCAACCACAGACAGGGAGGAGTCAACTGGAGAGGCGGAGCCTTGGGCAGCAACTGTTCCACCAGTAAGACTCCATTGTCTATTGATTCAGTGTATCTGCCAAAAGTTTGTCATCTTTTGTTTGTACACAAGCATATAAATGACCTGTGAATGACATGTTATGGCCGATAACAGTTAAATTTCCAATATTATAATTTGACTATTTATTATCCTTAGTCTATAAGTAATAATGAGAATGTTTTGATATTTGTGTTAATCAGGAGTGGGTACCCATCATAAGACATGACATGTTGACACAGAGGAAGATGAAAGCACAGCCTCCTCTGTCTGATGCTTATCTGCACGGGATGCCAGCCAAGAGGAGGAAGGTCTGTACGCCATCTACATTCACTAAGATAGATCATCAGTGCCAAAGGAACAGTTAATTGAAACTGCATTACACTGATCAGATGTCCTTCCTTTACGTTCATGTGGCTCACAGACCGCACAGGGGGAGGGTCCTCACCTCTCTTTAGCCGAAGCCGTGAGTCGAGCTGCCAGGACAGCAGGGGTGCGACCTGTTACTGCCCCAGACAGCCTGCAGGGGGAGCTGGAGGCACCAGAGCTGCAGGAAGCATACACACAACAGGTGAGAAACTAAAACCACACCTAATCCTTACTGAGACACCTATGTGGAACAGTATTATGTTAGCATTATTTATTTACAAACCTACATAGGTTTTTAAAGGTGCCATCAAACGTTTTTTTACAAGATGTAATATAAGTCTAAGGTGTCCCCTGAATGTGTCTGTGAAGTTGCAGCTCAAAATACCCCATAGATTTTTTTAAATAAATTTTTTTAACTGCCTATTTTGAGGCATAATTAGAAATGCGCCGATTCAGGCTGCGGCCCCTTTAATTGCTCGCGCTCTCCGCCCTCTCCCAAGCTCTCGTCTCACCTCTGTCATTGCATAAACAAAGTTCACACAGCTAATATAACCCTCAAAATGGATCTTTACAAAGTGTTCGTCATGCAGCATGTCTAATCGCGTAAGTATGGTATTTATTTGGATGTTTATGAATTATACAGACTGCAAAAATGAAAATAGTGACGTCTCTTGTCTCCGTGAATACAGTAATAAACGATGGTAACTTTAACCACATTTAACAGTACATTAGCAACATGCTAATGAAACATTTAGAAAGACAATTTACAAATATCACTAAAAATATCATGTTATCATGAATCATGTCAGTTATTATTGTTCCATCTGCAATTTTTCACTGTTGTTATTGCTTGCTTACCTAGTCTGATGATTCAGCTGTTCACAGATCCAGACGTTCTGCCCTTGTCTAATGCTTGAACATGGGCTGGCATATGCAAATATTGGGGGCGTACTGTTACGTAACAGTCGGTGTTATGTTGAGATTCGCCTGTTCTTCGAAGGTCTTTTAAACAAATGAGATTTATATAAGAAGGAGGAAACAATGGAGTTTGAGACTCACTGTATGTCATTTCCATGTACTGAACTCTTGTTATTCAACTATGCCGAGGTAAATTCAATTTCCAATTTGATGGCACCTTTAACAGGAAGTGAGACTGGAATTACTGACGCCTCATTTGAGGCAGTTCAGAATTGGTTCTTTCTTAACTTTTACATTAACAAACAGCTAAATAACACACTACATGAAAGGTAATATCTGAAAAAAAGCATAAAGGGGCACTTTAAATCTGTCAGATCCTGCGGGAATGCAGACCATGCAGATTCATTGTGATCTTGCTCTCTGAATGGCTTTGAAACCATTTTCATCCTTAATTGTCTTCCAGGTGAAGAGTGATATAAAGAAAAGACTGAGTGATGATCCAGACTACAACCACCAGCGCTTTCCCAACACACACAGAGCTTTTTCGGAGGACTCTTAAACCGACAGCTCTGCTTACACATCTGTCTTGTCATCTGTCAAGCGCACAGTCATGACCATGACGTCTCGAAAGGGAACAGCCAATAGCGTCTCATGCCTTGAGGGAACCCAGTTGTTTTGAAATCGGTAACTGACACGTAACTCGGATGTCTGCGATAGTCAAATGTGTGGATAGTGACTAAATATAGAGCCGGTGTCCTAGACCGGCCATAGAGGCAGAAGAAACTAGACTTTCTTCCTTCTACATGGCGTCCATCTTATATTCTTTGTATATTGTCATCGCAGTCAGTCAGGTTTACACTGACAGGATTCATGTATGTCCATTGTAAATTAGCTGTACATTGTTGTACTAAGTTGTTTTAATATTGACTATAATAGCAGTTGTATTAGGCACATATACATGAAGAAAACCTAATTCATTCCAGCTTGACTTGTTCAATGTGTAGATAAAGAGGATGCCAAGTTGGATGTTTACAAGGTGCAGCATGATTAGACGTACAGCACTGCACATTTGTCACTGAGGACTGGAAGAGTTTTAGTCATAGTGATGCCATAGAGCTGTTACTTGTAATTGTTTCTTGCATGCCAAAAACATCCTGTTGGCTCCATGTTGTTCATGAAATTGGCTGTTATGAATAAAACGATCCAAGTCTAGAATTGCTTCTAGTTTTAAGAAAACAGCTGTGTCTGCCTTCATATGTTTTGTCACTGATAAAGAGAGATCTGTGCTTATGGTTTAGTTTTTAAAACAAACACAGTGACTTTCAAGTGGTTTCAAACTAGTGTCGCACTACTTTTATAAAGCTATAAAATTGTGAAACCTAGGAAGTAAGATCATTTGGAGAATTGTCAATTTTTGCTTATATTACATATTGTTTCATTCACAGTAGCTCAACTATTCAACCCTGATACAAAAAAAAAAAAAAAAAAAAAAATGAACAAACATGCTTTTCTTCAATTTATGGGAAACATAAGTTTATCACTAACTACAAACATTTGGTCCCTGAATTGCTACTGAACAAAAACTTAATATAGGCTTAATTTGTACCCCTGTTACCCATATTAAATGAATTTGCTTGCAATAATTGTAAATTAGTGAATTTTTTGGTAACATGGCTGCAAAAATGCACATAAAACAATTACATTGTTTTATACATTCAAAAGTTTAGGGTTGGTATGCCCCCCTTCCCCCCATGTTTTTGAAAGAAGACTCTCATGCTCACAAAGACTACTTTTATTTCAACAAAAATATGGTTAAAAAAAGTTATATTATTAAAAAGTAAAATAATGCTTTTCTTTTTCATGTGTTTTAAAATAGAATTTATTCTTGTGATGGCAAAGCTGAATTTTCAGCAGCTGTTACCATCACATGATCCTTATTATATATTTTTATAGATATATATATGTCAATAATGAAAACAGTTGTGTTGCTTACATTTTTTGTGAAAACCATGATATATTTTTGATATTCAGATTCTATGATGAATAGAAGGCATTTATTTGAAATGTTTTAACAATTTAAAAGTCTTTCCTGGCATTTTTGATCAATTTAATGCATCTTTGCTGAACAAAAGTATAATTTTTTTTCTTAAGAAAAATTCTTAGATCTTACACTTTTGAAAACAATTACCTCATGAAAATGCCTTTCTAAATATTTAAATGGAACAGAATGAGACCAAAACAGAAACCAAAAGACATCAACTTTACTACAGACATGTATTTTACTACAGATTACAAAATACATGCTTTAAAAAGTATTTTGTAACGTATTTTGTTAGATTACTCAAGCATTGTAAGCATCAAGCACTATATACTTTAGAATACTTTGGAATACTAATAGTTATGTAACACAAAAAAGGTGCGAGTTTTTATCTTACAATTCTGACTTTTTTTTTCAGAATTGTGTGACATAAAGTTGCAAGTGCAAGTTATAGTCAGAATTGTGAGATATAAACTTGGAATACTGAGAAAAAGTCATAATTGTGAGATATAAACTTGCAATTGCAAGAAAAAAAAAGTCAGAATTGCAAGTTTTTATCATGCAATTCTGACTTCATAACATGTCTTAAACTGTTTTAATGAATGAAATGTTCAAGGTGTCTGAATAAATTTTGGTTTGCAACTCATAATTGCTTATTTACTATAGTAAAAAAAAATGGTAATAAAATGACAAGATCTGAGTTAAACTGTCAGAAAAAATTAATCTTAATTATGTCAGATAACACTTGAGCAAAACATAGTCAGGTCAAAGTGTCTGAATAATTTTTGGTTCCAAATTTTTATAAATTTTACTGATAGTCCAGTATTTTTGGGTATAATATGTCACAGTTAACTTTATTTTGCTGTCCTCACTTAGATAAATGAACTATAGTGTCCTGCACCCACTAGTAAAAATATATCAAAAATGTCTGAATAATTTTTGGTTTGACTGTATCACCCAAATCTGACTTCATAAAACGCAATTGTGAATTTAAATCTCGCAATTCTGAGAAAGATAGTGTACCATAACAACAAAAAAGATTTAAACTTTATTAAAACAAAATTTACCTTATGAAAAATGCCTTTATTTGCAACTAATTTATTTAGAAGATCATCTAAATGGAACAGAATGAGACAAAAAAACAGAGAACAAAGGTATTAATGTCACTATGCATTTTATTTGTCATACAACATATTGAGGTTTTTGGGGTAATTATCACAGAACAATGACTCAGCCATGTTTTTATGGTTATGTTTCAACCTTTGAAACTGAATTGCACAGATTGCAGAGTGATAACGTTTCATGCCTTATTGTCCATTTAAAAGCGCAAGCACTTGAGAAAGATGTGTTCTGACTACTTGTGACACAGGAAGTCTATTAAAGTGTTTGGTCTATGTCTTTACCACAGGATGTTGAAAACAGCTATTGAAAGCATTCTTGTTAAAACACATTACACTTTTAGTAGGTGAACAATGTGTGTTTTATCACCCAAAGTGCACTGAAAGTCAAATATTGAACCAATGAAAGAAAAATGGACATTACTGAGTTGAACCGATCAATTAACCATGAGAAAAATTTAGCATCTGCAAAACTCTATCCTTAATAATGTACAGGTTATGATTTAATTTACATGGACGGCATGGCTTTTTAAGTAAGACCAGTGCAGATTTGGCAATGTTATTATGCAGGGAACTTATTAACTTATACAGTTTGATTTGCGCATTGAAAGCGATGCAAATAAGAAAGGTAAGGGCAAGCAAGAACAAGTCCAGAACAACTAAACTCTACCCTCAAAAGGCAGTCCCTGGCATCACTTTCCCTTAAAGGTCAAGAAAAAGGTAGCAACCCTGAAGACTTTCATTGAATTCTGCTACTAAATGAAACAGCTGCAAACAGGTTCCATTCTCTACAACATTTAAATCAATGCAACTGATGAAAACTCCAATGAATATATAAATACAAAAAATATATAATTATTACAATTTAAGCCGGTCAGTACTTACCGTGACCAGTTCCTATTAGACAACCACCACTGCTGATTTACTACTGTCAATGTGAGAACTACATCAACCCTTTTATCTGGCATGTGCTTAAAAGCCGTACAGTTTTACAGCCTCAGTCTCAGCAGAGCTGCCTGAATGTATTTACAAATGGCCTTGAATTTACCTACACAGTAATGTAATGGGTCATCTGTTAAGAGTTGTGCGTTTTTAACCTCCTAGTTAGCGATGGCTCAAATGATTGGCTAGTGGGTTATCCTGCCTTATAATGGAGTATATATTAGGCTCTGAAACCTGTTACAATCCAAACCAGACTGTAGAGGTAACCGATATCAGTTTGGTGATCATCAAATAATGGAAAGAGCGCACACAGAAGATTGTTTCAAGTGAGAACAGTTTTAACTTTTTTGTTCTTGTTCCTGCAAAAATTTCCTCCCCCAAAAAACGGCTTACCAACATCTCATTCACTCAACCCACACAATACAGCGCTGCATCTTTTTCAGTCTTTTTAATGGTGTGACCAAACACAAGTTCTTCTGAGCATACACATCCATACATCTGGCTCAGGCTCGGGCCTGTCGGAGGGAAGACAGTAGGAGTGGGAGCAGGTTGAGGGCGGGCCGGTGTTCCTGAATGCCCAGGGCAACCAGAGCCCCGGCCAGCACTGAGGTCACTTTGGGCAGCAAGGGGGGACGAGCCTCCATAACCTGCCAACATAGAAAAACAGTAAGGTTAATGTTAAGGTTAACCAGACGTGACACAATAAAGCAGTGTTTCTCAACCAGAGGGACTCAGTAAGGTCCAAGGGGTGTAATAAAATTAATAAATTATATTTATTAATTACATATTAATCAATTATATTAACATAATCTAACTCAAATCCAAATTAAAATGGCTAAAAAAAACTAAAAAAAACTATGTATACTGTAAAGAGTAGAGAATTAGTAGACTGTTAGGTTAGGGCATGGGTGTCCAAAAGTCCAAATCCGAATATGTGTGTATCCGGAATCTGATCTAAAATTACTGACATCCACATTGAGTATCGCAACAGTTCTTTCGTTTTCCAGGGTATCTGCAGTGGTTTCTATGGCACTGATGTTGAGTCAATGGAGGTGTTTGCAATATTTTATATTTACAATATTATAGGATTGCAAATTATATTATAGGATTTCAAACCACATATGAATGTAGCTCGAAACGGATAAGTAAATTAGTTTTGCCATTCACACTTGCAAAATCTGATTGGATTTCAATCAGATATGCACAAAAATCACCTTAGCTCCAACTCGCCTCAACCTGCCTCACCTGCCTGGAAGACCTTAATTAAGTGTGTTTGATTGGGGCTGGAGCTAAGTTCTGCAGGACAGTAGCCCTCCAGGAGTTGAATTGGATTCACCTGGGTTAGGGTTCAAGTTAGTAGAATAATTTAACATGTACTTGCAAAGTTACTTAAAGTCAGTAAAATATCTGTTGGGGGATCATCAAAATAAAGTGTTAATAGATACTAAACAGACTGTGTACTATTACTCTAATGACATGACTGCTAGTTGACATGTCGTTGTAAAGTAACTTGTAGTTAGTAGAATGTCTAAAGTGGACCATCGAAATAAAGTGTTACCAAACATATAGTTCTTGAAACCTCTGGAATTACAAAATGAATGGTCATAATAAAACTGAAGTAGCAACAAATTTTTTCATATTGTGATGTATAGCCAAGTGAAATGGATTATCGAAAAAGACAAAAATGTGCGGCGGGGACTTGGTTCTATGCATCAGTTGTTGATTGGATGTTGAGATGTGGGCGTTGAACTCTAAAGTGGAGGCAGATTAATGTGAGCTTGCAGTGATGGGGTTTAAAGGCCGCGATATATTTCAAGTGAAATTGAAGAATGTACTTTTGTGACGTCAAATCGAACAAAATCGTTTAGGGAGGTCGAAACAGCTTGCCAAAGTGAACTTTTTCTGAAAAATTTGCACCTTAAAACTGACATTGGTCTGTGGCGAACACGTAATGGGTAGGGATGTGGCTCTGGGACACCACCTTCAATCTTCTCCGATTCATTTTCTTCTATTTTGTCCATCGATGTCAGATGTCCGTGAGTGAAAAGAAACACTCAGAGCTGCTTTATAGTAGAAATTGAAATGTAATTCTAATTCAAAGCAACACTGACACTGTTATGATATTTTGATTAATCACTACCAGGTCAAAATTGCCCTACTGCCATCTCATTGGTCTAAAGTCTTGCTCCATATGTTTTGATTGTTTTTAATTATGTGCTATTTTGCAGCCTTTTTTCAGCTTTTAGTAAAGACAGGCGCTTTATTCATTGTCGTCTAGGATGATGTTGGCTCTGAAAATATGATTAATTTTATGCGCTCTTACTGAAAAGATATATTCATTTCTTTAAAAAAAAATCGTACTGACTTATGAATTGGAAATTTCTTTTCATTAACCCTTTGTAGGAAAGCAAAAAAAAATTGATCTTAAGTTTCAAGTCCTCTTTGATTCTGAATATGGAAAATATGAAGTTGCAAGCAAACCTCACCTTTTCAACTTTATGGCGGTGTATTCGTCCATCAGAGCCAACATAGAAGGTGGAGAATGC
Organism: Chanodichthys erythropterus; assembly: GCF_024489055.1. Classification (NCBI taxonomy): domain Eukaryota; kingdom Metazoa; phylum Chordata; class Actinopteri; order Cypriniformes; family Xenocyprididae; genus Chanodichthys; species Chanodichthys erythropterus. The sequence continues at coordinate 27,687,454 of NC_090235.1, forward strand.
ATCATATGTTCTGAAAAGAAAAACAAATAAAGTTACACAAAGACGAGTACAGGGCATGGCTTTGATAGGCTATCACAGCATGACTCACCTGTAGAGATGGCTCTTGTCTTTCTTGTAGAAGAACACCAGAATGGAGTGGAAGGGGAGGCCTTTGACTCTCCAGCGAGCTTTGATGGAGCCATCTTCTGGATGCTTGGTCAGCTTCAACACTTCCAGCTGAGCATCCGCATAGTAACACAGACACATCAATCGCCAAACTGTCAGAGTCAGCTGGTACACTACACGACCCCTTCAAGACATAGAAAAAGAAGCATATACCAATCAGCAGTGCTGTTTCAAAAGTACCTGTACCCTGGTAACAAGCCAAAACCAGTCAGTTAGCAAACAAAACCACCAATTTGTTTAGTATTAAATGTTTTGCTTTTTTTATTTAGTATTTCAAAACATTTTGCTTGTGTTTTGATGTGCAAGCAAAACTTTTCCAACATAAAAGAAAAATGTTTTGAGAACAAAACTTGAGACAATCAAAACATCTTGATGTAGCAAAAAACTTTTTTTTTTTTTGATGTGCTAGGAACTGTTTTGCAAACAAAACCTTTACAAACAAGAAAAAATTTAAACTTTTTGAGGAAACAAAATTTTAGCTTTGCTTGCAAAGCTTTTTTTGACGTGCTTATGTTTTTTTTGTTTGTTTTTTGTTTTATTATTGTGTTGGACATCAAGTCTTGTTGACCTACAAGCTGTAAACAAAAGTTGTTATCATTTGTAGAGTTTACCACCCCCATTAATTAGCAGTATGCAACCAACAGAGTTTGGAAAACAAGTGATGTGTTAAATAAGTGACTGTGAGGCCTAAAATCTAGAATGACATGCATCTAGAAACTCCTTACCTTGTCTTTGTGTTCAGAATACCATTGATGAACTCAACATCTTCAGAGTATATGCTGTAGTCATGATTTTTCACAAAGAAACTGGGCAGCTGAAACACAATGTGGAACCTAAACTATGAGTCAAGATTATATTGCAATAACTATTTAAAATCAATAATACAATAAAATCTGAAACAAAAATTTCAATTGTTTATCTTAAATAATAATAAACTAAATATTTCAAACTATATATTACTAAAAAAAAAAAAGCAAAAAAAAACAACAACAACAACAACAACTATATATTTCAGGCTAGACCAAATATTTTGTGGTCCTCCATATTGAGCATTATCATTTCTCCCATTCATTTTTCTACAAGTGGTCCACTTCATTCCTCTTAAATTCATCTTACCTCAACCCTCAGCTTTTCATACATCAGGGCCAGTTTCTCTTCATTCTCCATGTCTCTCTGGCTAGAACTGTTGTCCACTCTCTCAGTCTCAGCATGGCTGCAATGTGTGACATGGAGGGCTGGATAGAAGCTCTGCTTATCCTGTTCCTTTCCTGATTTTTCCCCAATCTCCGAGACAGACTTCATTCCGGGGCAGTGAAAGCAATAGAAGTGAGATCCCAACATAAACGGCGCAGGGCATCCCTCTGTCTCAAAGAGACTTCTAAAGGAACCTCTCTCCGTGTCTGTCCCTACCTTTCCGGTAATGCTAATATCATCCTCTCTGCTCCCATCAACAGTGGTTAAAGGAAAAAGCAAGTCAAAGGGTCTGATGGGTCCCAAGGCAAGGAGCTCACTTAGTTTGGCCGGCCCAACAAAGGGCACTTCCACCATAGTGTGCTGCTCATCGGTCTCACCGGGTTTGAGCAGGACACACAAGCTGACAGCCTCCTCCCAATCCTCCTCCTCTAGGTTGGCCGCTCGGTTTGGCTGGCATGCATGGTGGAAAGGATGGGACAAGGATTGTGGTTTAATAGACAGATATCGTAGACTGTTTGGAGGAGCCAAGGCCCATGATGCACTGCTCAGGGTCCTACAGTTGTCATTTAAGTGAAACTCGGTTGTCTGCAAATCAGACAGAATCTGGTTAGACAGATTATCGAGATAAACAAGATATTCACACATGGTTCAATGACCAATAAAGGTATCCAAAAGAAAGATGTTTAAAAATATAGTTTTGTGCCAAGTTCTTAGAAATTTACTTTTTGTATTCATATTGATTTCATATGGTTTGAAAAATCTTATAGCATTTAAGAATAAAGTTTCAATGTAATGACTTGAAAAATGTTGTGTGGTCTAACCATAAAAAAATTAAAATAAAATAAAAAAATAAATAACACACAACCAAGGCTGAATTTATTTGATTCAAAATACATTAAAAACAGTAATGTTGTGAAATATTTTAAAAATTAAACAATTAAAAGAACCTTTTTTTTTATTTTAAAGGGGTCATATGTTGCTTTTTAATGTTTTCCTTTTCCTTTAGTGTGTAATGTATCTGTTTGTGCATGTATACGATCTGCAAATTTACAAAGCTCATAGTTTCCCACAAAGCGATTTATTAAAGAAAACATTGACCCAGACCGGCTTAAAATTCCACAATCCAAGTCCTGATATTACTTCCTTAAACTTTCAGATCACAATGTGAAATATTAGCATAATGCCCTCTCAAAGGCAATCCTGAAAAGGCACGTAAAGAAAGAAGGCAAGGTTTCAGTGGTCTGAAGTGTTGTCGTCATTTCACAGAGACGCTGTGTGTTTAGATGCGAAAGGAGTTTAATCAGAGGTTATGATTTATTAATAAAGTTGTTGCTGAAGAGTACAACCCAAAAGTTTGCTTGTGCACATCACATTTTACATAGGACAGCTTCCTGAACCTGGGAGAGTACGACATCGGCTATATACAAAGACTACTTACCACCAGTATTGGGTGGTAATGCATTACAAGTAACTTGAGTTACTTTGCGTAATCAGATTACATTTCCAAGTAACTAGTAAAGTAACGCATTACTTTTTCAATTTACAACAAAATATCTAAATGACTTTTTCAAATAAGTAACACAAGTTATTTTTTCACATTTATTGACTGACAGCTCTCTTGTCCACATGTTGAGAGAAATAAAGTGCAGAGGTATTGTGTGCACTGTGTGTGAACATGGTTATTGTAGTTCTAGACTAAATGTGAGCATACATTTACTCATCTCACTTGCACGAAAACATTCAGTATTCCTAAAAATGAATAAAAACAGTGAAATGCAATCTCAGAATTTTACACAAACATATAATAATTAACTATATTAAATTTTAAAAAAACATTTTGTATTTACTTTATGTATTTAATCTCACTTTATTAGATTAGATTTCACTTTAGATTAGATTTAGAAATAAGAGTGTTGAACTTCCTTTTCCTGTATCCTATTCTTCTTCAATCCAGAATGGCAGCACAGCTGAAAGGTTTGTTTGAGCTGCACCCTCTACTGTACAGTCATAAATATGCTTCTCCTTCAACCTGAGGCTTATTCATTTCACTTTTGGTGTAAAAGGGCCTTTACATTTGCTTACTTTTTTGTTGTTATTAAAAAAACAAAGAAGCAAGCCCAGCCCAGGTGAGAAAAAGTAACGCAAAAGTAATGTGGCGCATTACTTTTCATAAAAAGTAACTAAAACAATTAGTTAATTTTTTAGGGAGTAACGCAATATTGTAATGCATTACTTTAAAAGTAATTTTCCCCAACACTGCTAACCACTGTGAAACGTTCACTGTGAAAATCCTGCTTGCAAATTTGGTTCCGATCAATCAGCTAGATCATCCGCATTTTCAGAAACTGATACAGTGAAACTGACAACATTATGATTAACTGTGTACAGATGCTTTAGAATCCTTGGAAGCTGAAGCTCACGATTATGGTAAGGAGCGTTACATTTCCGACTCACGCTTGAGGTGTTTGGCCAATCACAACACACTGGATCAGCTGGCTAATCAGAGCACTCTGAGACTTTCGAAGGAGGTGTTTTTGACATAGAGGAGCTGCAATAGTGTAAAAATGTTTATTGAACATTTAAGCATGTTAACCCAGTGCTTCCCACACATACACTGCGTTCCAAATTATTATGCAAATGACATATCAGTAAGATTTCAGTACAATACACATTCAGATTTTAGTTTTTCTAAGAAAATGTTTGTTTGTTTGTTTGTTTGTTTGTTTGTTAATTTATCCATGTCTTTTTAGATAACTGGTATCAATCTCAGACAAAATAATTTGCCAGATCTATGGAAACCCTACTTAGAGGTTGTTCCACATTATTTAGCAAGTCACAGATCTCATGCAATATTGGGAGGAAGAAAGATCTTTCTGAAGATGAAAAGCATGAAATGGTGCAATGTTGTGCAAAAGGCATGAAAACAACTGATATTGTGTGAAACTGAATGGAGATTATTGAATTAACATAAGATTTGTGAGTGATTTGGAGTACAGCAGATCTCGGTCAGATAAAGGCTTATTAATGAAAGTTCCTGTCAAAAAACATAATTGTATTAAAAGAGCAGCTATAAAAAAGCCAGTGTTGAGCAGCAAACAGGTATTTGAAGCTGCTAGTGTCTCTGGAGTCTCAAGAAGCTCTCCCTGCAGGCTGGCAGTTGTGCGTAAAGATGCATTTCAGCAACTCCAAACCAAACCTCACAAAGAGAAACATCTACAGTGGGTGTAAAAATACATTTTCAAACAGTTTTATTGCCGTGGTGTTTTTTTGCAGCATGGGATAGTGCATAGTGCATTGTACAATAGTGCATTGTACTATGCACTATCCTCCTTTTTAGACGATAGCTGAAAATGGCAAGTTATGAACTCCACAAAAGTCATTTTAATACCCTCAGAGGCCCTATAGGAACCTTCCATCTCACTTCCCAATATTCCAGCCCAAATTATCACCCGCCAGCTCTTTGCTGACGTCACAGTCTTGTTGGAACGTGGTGGCCATTCACCAACCATCCAGAAATCCATCCATTTAGACCATCCACTGTAGTACGGCATTAGTCAGTGAATAAAACTATGTAAAAATGAGTCTTTATGTGTTTCTAAACCCACTGTAAACATTTCTCTTTGTGAGGTTTGGTTTGGAGTGGCTGAAATGCATCTTTACGCACAACTGCCAGCCTGCAGGGAGAGCTTCTTGAGACTCCAGAGACACCAGCTCAACACTGGCTTTTTTATAGCTGCCCTTTTAATACAATTAAATTTTTTGACAGGAACTTTCATTAATAAGCCTTTATCTGACCAAGATCTGCTGTACTCCAAATCACTCACAAATCATATGATAATTTGATACTCTCCATTCAGTTTCACACAATATTAGTTGTTTTCATGCCTTTTGCACAACATTGCACCATTTCATGCTTTTCATCTTCAGAAAGATCTTTCTTCCTCCCCATATTGCATGAGAACTGTGACTTGCTTAATAATGTGGAACAACCTCTAAGTAGGGTTTCCATAGATCTGGCAAATTATTTTGTCTGAGATTGATACCAGTAATCTAAAAAGACATGGATAAATAAACAAACAAACATTTTCTTAGAAAAACTAAAATCTGAATGTTTATTGTACTGAAATCTTAAGATATGTCACTTGCATAAGAATTTGGAACGCAGTGTAGACTTTACTTGGGCGGGCCGCCCACATATAATAACGGCCGCCCAAGTATATTTGGAGACACATTTTTGCTTTTATTATTTTTATCCTCTTATACTTTTATATCCGCGCAAGATAATGAAACCATCCACGATCGATAAACTAGTCGCTTCATACCTGCTCGTTATGTGTGCGTCAGAACTGTTTACTCCCACTGACATTCCCACAGGCACTGCATTTTGCAAAGTCACAAGGCGGCACTGTTGCGCGTTCTACAAGCTCGCACAACAGTGCTTCAGTCTGCTTCAAAGTGATTCTCAATCAATGAAAAGCTCAGATTTATGCCAAGCGATTGCTAATGAAGTTGATGAATTATTACAATGTCTACTTTATGGCCTTTATATAAAACATTTTATACGATTGTAAGAATCTAAATGATCAGCCTGCAATAGTACAGACATTTCAAAATAAGAGTACCTGTATATTTCGGACTTGTTTATAATTAAAAGTCACACGCTAAGTTTTTTCTTTTTCTTTTGGGCATTATTGGTATTTTGGTTACACAATAAATTGTATTTAATTTGATTTCCATTTAATTCATAGTAAATTATTGTAGTCTCCGCCTCAGGAAGAAAAGACTAAGAACATTATTTGACACATATATTATTCATTTTATAAATTTTACTAGTAAAATCTGTGTCCCATTCACTGAGAGAGACACTGTATGACAGCAAGGAGAACATAGGAAAAGGTGAACCATTTAAATGCTGTAATTTACAATGCATAATAATACTTAATATTAGTATGTAATTAAGTGTAATATGCCATGTAATTAAAATTAATTTCAATAAATAAAAATACTGTTAAAAATCACACATTATTTGTTTGTCACATGTAGTAGACAATTTTTGTGCCGTGGGTCGCCCGGCTACCACCGCAAGTATATTTCAAACCTGTGGAAAGCACTGTAACCTATTCTATTACACCCAATAATCAAAATAATGAACTTTTAAAATAGCTTCATACGACCACTTTAATGTTTTAAAATGTAACTTCATTAAGCTGGATTTTCAGCATCGTTACTCCTGTCTTCAGTGTCGCATGATCCTTCAGAAATGATTTATTTAAGAAACATTTCTTATTATTATCAATTTTGTACCTGACATAAATTCCAGCACTGTTTCGTCATTGGTTGCCTGCCGCCATGGTTCCTGACACACCCCACCCAAAGAGAGACACCCCCTCTGCACACAGCCATTCAAGTCAGGGTGCTGAGGCAACCTCGATGGAGTCTCAGAAAGATGACATCATCAAGCTACTCAAATAGGAGGAAACGTGAACTCTCCCATCCACTGCTGCCTTTGGTTACTCACTCATTCACAGTGCAACTGCAGTCCTTCAAAACCTTGCTAGGACAGAAAAAATATGACATTTAAAGACATTCAGGTCTTTACATTTGCATGCATCTGGCAGATATACTTAACCGAAGCAATTTACAATGCATTCATGCTCTACATTTTCTCAGTTTGTGAGTTTTCCAGGAATCTAACCTATAGTATTACTCACACTGCTCTACTACTTGAGCTACACTGCTGTTCAAAAGCTTTGGGTCAGTAAAATTTACTAATGTTCTTGAAAAAAAAAAGTTTTTGTACTCACCAAGGCTGCATATATGATTAAAAATACAGTAAAACAATAGTGTGAAATATTACAACAAATTAAATTAACCATTTTCTATTGTAAAACATTTTAAAATTAATTCCTTGTGATGCAAAGTTGAATTTTCAGCATCATTACTCCAGTCTTCAGTGTCACATGATCCTTCAGAAATCATTCTAATGTGCTGATTTGCCACTCAAGAAACATTTCTTATTATTATCAATGTTGAACACAGTTGTGCTGTTTTTTTTTGTTTGTTTTGTTTGTTTTTGTGGAAACCATGATACATTCTTTTCAGGATTATTTGATGAATGCTGTATGAACAAGCAGCTAAGTAATTTAGAGTGAGTGGCAGCAGCAAGTGTGGGACAGAAAAGGTGCAAAAGCTGAACACAACGACAGTGTCTCAAAAAACCTATTCAGCTGCCATCCTAAACAGCACTTTAGAGCGTCTAAATATGCAGCAGGCACCTATGATGGCCATGCTGCATTTCTGGATGCCCAAAAATGCCTTCTAAATGCAAGACCTTAATTCAGAAGTAATAATGAAAAATAACTGAAGGAGCTTAGTACGTTCTGTTGTTCAATAATCTGTTCGAATTAAATAAAAAGCCTCGTATCGTTTTGCATTTGCTAAATATACTATATTTACAGTTGGGCAGGTATTTCAGTGATCAGACGTAGCCTGACACATGAACATCACGCTTGGGTCACACTTTACAAATCAACACTTTCAACCCAGAGCTGACAATCCGAGAAGTACAATACATTCTTTCCAAATCGAGATACTGTACGATAATAAAGAGGATAGTGATTCTGTTGAAAGTGTTTCCTGTCTGAGTTGGAAAGATAATAGTTATTCTGTTAGTCTTCATATCTATACATGTCAGTCAGTTAGCTGTATTGCTGGTAAATTAAATGCATACCTGTCCTCAAAGAGTCAGCTTAAATGCTGTAGAGTGTCAGCTCACTGTTCAGAGATGCCAGAGTGTATCCAAATCTGATTGACGCAAACTTCTGTGTGATTTAGAAAGAATATGAATCTGTTTTTAACGTTACACAAATGTCACTCTCCTTATGTCCTTGCCCAGTGCCAGTCTGAGGCACTGCGCATGCGTCCACTACCTTCTAGAAGCGTAATCTGCCTGTTACAGCGGCATCCAGTGGCGGACGCGACGTACTGCAAGACACTCACGCCCGCTGTGAACTATGGCGGCTTTTTCTTTTCAAAATAAAAGTCTGAAACGCAGGACAGTAGATACAAAAAACTGTATATTCCGATGTATGTATATTATTCAGATTTGGATATTATTTTCTCAGTGGAATTCATTAAATATTATATTATATTATATTATATTATATTATATTATATTATATTATATTATATTATATTATATTATATTATATTATATTATATTATATTATATTATATTATATTATATTATATTATATTAGGCCAGGTTACACTTCATTTTAATAAGTACTTGTTATAGTGTAACTGTAATTGCACCAATACTGAGTAATATTAATTAACATGTACTTACTGAAGGGTTAGGGTTTGGTTTAGGGATAGCTGCTTGTACTTGCAATGCATAACTTACTGTTACTACCAAAGTAAGCACATGAAACGTGTAACAAGAACACTAAAATAAAATGTTATATTATATTAATTTCAATTCCTGATTTTTCAATTAAATATTTAAGCGTTTTAAATAAACCAGGTTTTCTAGAAAAAAACAAAAACAAATAAACACCAGCACAATTTCTACGGCACAAACTTTTTCTTTGAAATCAACCATTTTAGGCAACGCCAGTGCAGTACCCTGGACGGCCTGCATGACGTAATGGCGCTGTCGCAAACTGAACTCCCGGCGTTTGCATGTCTGAGGCAGTGAGCGGATAGGCCGCATGTGATGTGAGCTACAGTGTGCTCGTGCTCATTGTCAGCTGTGATACATCCCTGAGTTACATTCAACACTCTAATTTATTTTCATTCCTTGTGAGAGAAAAGGTTTAGCATAAAAAATGCCAAAGAAATCAAAAGAAGTGGCTGAGTGGGAGGGTGATGATGAACAACAAACAGGTAAGATTATGGGGTTCTGTTACAACATAGCCTGATAATAATAACGACATGAATATGATGCAACCATATCGAAATAGTTTCTGTGATGACAGCTCTGCTTTTAATTACATTTTTCTTACTTTCACTGAGTTTAATGTAGATAAAATAGCTGTGTTTTATTATATTGCTGGTATATTTTGCTTAGCCCATTAGCTTTATTGCGGAGTTTGATGTTTCATTGTCATTACATCATTTTCTTAGCCGGATATAATTTAAGACCATATTCGCTTTTGATCAATGTTACTACTATGCGCACGCGTTAACTGCTGATATAGTGGTTGTGTTTCAAAACCTAGTGAGCGGCAGCATTTTTGGGAACGTTTGAATGTGCCTAACTGCATATGATGCCCAGAAATGCTATCTAGTTAGGCAGCTCACTATTTTTGAGACAGCCTTGTTTTTATTCCAGTACACATGACATTCTTTCTGTGGCATTGTCATACTTCTGTCGGTGTGCATATTGTGCATGTTCATTCCAGTCTGCTTTGTCTGGTTTGTTTGTGAGTGTTTATGTTGACAGAAGTGCTTACTATTATGATTTTTCTTTGTTTAGAAAAACCTGTCAAAAAAGGAAAGAAGGATAAGAAGGGGAAGAAGAGCGTAAGTCTTCATTCACAACTGTGATATGTTATCAACTTAAATTCTAAATATTTTGCTTAAAGGATTAGTTCACTTTCAAATGAAAATTTCCTGATAATTTACTCACCCCCATGAACATCCAAGATGTTCATGTCTTTCTTTATTCAGTCGAAAAGAAATTAAGGTTTTTGATGAAAACATTCCAGGATTTTTCTCTATATAGTGGACTTCAATGGACCCCAAATGGTTGAAGGTCATAATTACAGTTTCAGTGCAGCTTCAAAGCATTCGACGCGATCCCAGATGAGAAATAAGGGTCTTATCTAGAGAAACCATTGCTTATTTTCTAAAAAAAAAAGACAATTTTATACATTTTAACCATAAATGCTCATCTTGAACTAGCTCTCTTCTTCTTCTCTATTAGAATTCTGGCAGTGTAGACACTGCTAAGTGTATTACTGCCCTCCACAGGTCAAAGTTTGAACTAATTGTTATATACTTGCACTAGCACATTGTATATGACAATTTAGTTCAAACTTTGACCTGAGGAGGGCAGTAATACACTTAGCAGTGTCTACACTGCCAGAATTCTAATAGAGAAGAAGTTCAAGATGAGCATTTATGGTTAAAATGTATAAAATTCTAGAAAATGAGCGATGGTTTCTCTAGATAAGACCCTTATTTCTTGTCTGGGATCATGTAGAACGCTTTGAAGCTGCACTGAAACTGTATATTTTAACCTTCAACTGTTTGGGGTCCATTGAAGTCCACTATATGGAGAAAAATCCTGGAATGTTTTCATCAAAAACCTTTTCTTTTTGACTGAATAAAGAAAGACATGAACATCTTGGATGAAATGGGGGTGAATAAATTATCAGGAAATTTTAATTTGAAAGTGAACTAATCCTTTAATTTGGTTTCAAGTACATTAAAATATGTAAAAATAAATATATTTTAGTTATTTATGCATTATATACAGTATAATGGATTTTTTTTGTCAGATAATTATTTAATCATTTTATAATTGCATTTTAGATATTAAGTAATTTTTATTTAAATAAACATACCTCTGACATCTGAATTGTTTATGCATAATTCTGCATTTTGTCATTTTAATTTCATCCTTAGTTTTTTGAGGAGCTGGCATCAGAGAATAAACCAGATGTAGAACAGCCACCAGTGAAAGAGGCACAAGGGAAACAGGTGAATTATTTTAATATAACTCCAGTGTTTTAAAATGCATTTTAATAAGTAAAAATATATATAATGAAATTACACATGTTTTTGTATTTCTTTCTCATTTGCTGTTAGCCTCAGAAGAAAAAGAAAGACAGGCGGAAAGGCAAAGCAGGAGGAGACGACGATGATGATGAAGATTCAGAGGTCATGCAGCGTCTCAAGAAACTCTCAGTCCAGGCCAGTGATGAAGATGAGGAAGAGGAAGAGGGTAATGTCATAAACTTTGTTTGTGCCTGTGTGTGTCACATCACACCACATATTTAACATTGTGGCTTATTTTTATTTTGCAGTTGTTGCTCCAGTCAAAGGAGGAAAGAGAAACAAAGTGAGTTGCTTTGATATACTCTGTGGTGTTTCACTGGGAAGCACTTTGGGGACAGTCATTTTCTCCTGCAGTGCAGTTTAAGTCATGTGATCCACATTGTGAGTCCACTAATGGCAGGACTAATCTAGATGGTGCAACACATGTTTTTTGTTCTTCTCATACTATCAGGGTGGCAACATATTTGCAGCTCTAAGTCAAAAGCAAAGTGATGATGATGACGAAGATGCAGTTGGAGATGATAATGATGATGACGATAAACCCCAAAGCAAGAAGAGCTCTAAGGTGCGTTATTTCGGAGTCAGTCATTGTGGATTGAGTGTAACAGTAAAATCTGTCTGTCACAATTTTATTTCATATTCATGCAATTATATATATGGATAATAAATATATATATATATATATATATATATATATATATATATATATATATATATATATATATATATATATATATTTACTATTTTATCCTCTGTAATTAATTTGTATTAGTAAGGACATACATTTAAAATAAAGTACAAATACAGTCATGTAAAACTGTTTAAAGTAGTTTTATATGAGTATAATGTCACACTGCTAGACATTTTTCTACTTCTCAAAATTATTTCATACATTGATCAATACAATAAAGAATTTTCATAGTTTTTTTTTTTTTATTTATTTTGTAGAGAGAAATTACACAAATCAGTGTTTGTTAGTTTCATATCTACATATAGTCGTAAAGGATTAGTTCACTTTAAAATAAAAATTAGCCCAAGCTTTACTCACCCTCAAGCCATCCTACGTATATTTGATTTTGTTCTTTGTGATGAACACAATCAGAGTTATATTAATAAATATCCTGACGCATCCAAGCTTTATAATGGTAGTGAACGGGACCAACAAGTTTGAAGCTCAAGAAAGTGCATCCATCCATTATAAACGTACTCCACACGGGGGTTAATAAAGGCCTTCTGAAGTGAAGCAATGCATTTGTGTAAGAAAAATATCCATATTTAATAAGTTATAAAGTAAAATATTTAGCTTCCACCCAGACTGCCTGTCTTCCTTCCTTTATTACCCCCCCGGAGTAGTGTGGAGTACACGTTTATGTTGGATGGATGCACTTTCTTGAGCTTCATACACGTTTACTGCCACTATAAGGCTTGGATACATCAGGATATTTATAAATATAACTCCAATTGTGTTTATCAGAAAGAACAAAGTCATATACACCTAGGATGGCTTGAAGGTGAGTAAAGCTTGTGGTAATTTTGATTGTAATGTGAACTAAACCTTTACTAGTCATCAGTGGCTGTCTATACTGTCACCATTCATAATATTATCTTTACAGCATCGTCAGATTTGATGTACCTAACCATAATACATATGCATCACCCACCACATAATTATTCCTCTCTAATATTCTGTTGATTTACCTTTCAGTCCCACTCCAGCAGCCATCCCTCATGTCCTTTCTCTCGCCTCATGACATTCCCAGTGGAATTCATTCCATTTTGCATTCATTCCTTTTCTTAATGGAATCGTGTGATATTGGCACTCTTCTGTCTTGGTTTAGGGTTTTTATCTTTTGTGCGAAGCCGATTCACATAATTTTGTTCACATAGTATTTGTTTGATACGGAAGGGAAGAACATATTAGGCTGCATATTGAATATTTCTATATTTATAAGGACGTGTGCCTGTTTCTGTACATGTATGTATGTGATTTAGGAAGTTGAGAAGGTAACCAAGGGCAAGAAAAAAGATAAGGCTAAACCTAAAATAATAAAGGTGGGTACATGGGATCGTTTCTTAAGCTTCTTTATATTTTTATTCCCTCTTTTTCTTCTTCAAAATTCACATCTTCTACTTTGCTGTTTTTTTTTTATATATTGCTACATTACAGCAGTGGTTTACTAAATCCTTTTTGATATTCCAATCTGCTTTACTAACAATATTGCACGGTGCTTTGATCACACATTTCGTGTAGGATCTATGGTTTACTCTATTCTTAAACACAGGAGGCCTCAGAGGATGAACAAGATGAAGGGATGGAGAAAAAAGATGAGAATGAAAAGAAAGGAGGGAAAAAGGGCAAGAAAGCTGCTGCTAAACCACCTAAGGTGGGTGTGTCTTGTTTTGATGAATATGTTGTTTTGACAAGCCAGTGAAGGTTTAAGTGTGACTAAACTAAAAGATGTCTCAATGTTTACAGGAGGAAGATGAAGCTGAAGAGAAAGAACAAGAGAAGCCTCAGAAGAAAGGCAAGAAGGAACAGCCCAAGGTCAGATTGAGCTAATATAAATACTACCATTCAAAAGTTTTAGGTCAGTAAAATGTTTTTTATTTTTTATTTAAGAAATGAAGTTTCATTCAGCAAGGATGCATTAAATTGATCATAAGTTATTATGGCAACAAATGGGATCCTACACAGAAACCAAGGAAACAGGAACTAAACAAATGTGATAGATTAATGCTATTAATTATTATGATTAAATAACACATTAAAACATTAGCATGTAGCCTTCAAATATTGATACATTAAGTAAACCCTGCATTAAAAAGATCAAATGAAAAATTAGTGTACACTTTAAGACCTTAAAAAATGTCGTTCAACTTCAGAAGACAGATTAAGATATTCTTGATGAAATCCGAGGGTTTCTGAACTACACATAGGCAGCAATGTTATTGCACCTTTCAAGGCCCAGAAAAGTAGTAAAGACATCATTAAAACAGTTCATGTGACTACAGTGGTTCAACATTAATATTATGAAGTGATGTGATGACTTTTTTTTTTTCTTTTTTTTTTTTTTTTTTTGCACAGATGAAATTGTTGAATAAAGTTGTTATTTTTATGTTTTTGCACACAAAAAGTATTCTCGTCACATCATAACATTAAGGTTGAACCACTGTAGTCATATGGACTATTTTAACAATGTTTTTTTACTACTTTTCTGGACCATGAATGTGGTAATTTAGTTGCTCTCTCTGGGGGATAAAAAAACGGATTTCAATTTCCTTAATTTGTGTTCCGAAGATAAACGAAGGATTATGGATTTGGAACTTACGGATTTGGAACGACATGAGGATAAGTAATTAATGACAGAAATTTAATTTTTAGGTGAACTAACCCTTGAAGCAGCACAATTGTTTATTAGCAACTGTTTTATTAGCTTACAACATTAATATTAGCTTATGACTAGTGGTGGGCCGTTAACGGCGTTAACGTGCTGCGTTAACGCGAGACTCTTATCGGGCGATAAAAAAAATATTGCCGTTAATCTCTTCTCAAAATTGGGTTGGGAGCTGGGTCTATTCTACGCAAGTTATGATGACTTTCACCTTGATATTTTAGCGCGGATGTATACCTAGCCGAACTGACCCTTCTCAAGACCCATCCGCCCCCCCCCTAGTTACTGTTGCTTTGGTCGACAAGCCGTGGTGCTGTCAGGCCCGTCACGTCACACAGTGATAAATGCATCACGGAGCAGAGGACACTGACAAGACAAAGCAGGTAACTTATGATATTTAACAAAGTCCCAGCTTTAAAACTGTGTAGTTTTTTAAGAAATTCAAACAATAAAACCCATTTTCTTTAATGTGTCGTGATCATGGTCGTGACAGATTGCTGTAGCACCTCAGCTCAAGAGGCTCGTAAACTGATCATCTCTTACTACGAGTCCATTTATAGCATCAGATAACCATGAATGAACATGAGAATCAGTGTTGTTTCAAACGCGGAAAGATGTCAATATACAAAATATAATATACAAAAGTTTAACTCCACTGAGGTTAATCTTCTAACTCCTATCTGCTTTGTCGGACAAAATGGTGGATTACTTTTAGTCACTTGCTGCGTCCCAATTCGCCTACTTATAGTACGCCCTAAAATATGTACTCTTTCTGTGAACAAAAGTACTTACTTTTGAGTGTGTAGCAAGAGAGTAGACAAGCTTTGGGACATACTATCACGTCATACAGTTGCGTCTTTGCTCTCTGTCGCATACTGTCACCGTAAACTTCCCTGTCAATCATCTTACATCCTCCACATTTCATTTAGCTCATTTCCTGCCGTATCGGAGAGAAATGCAGCACGTTGATCTGCAGTCGCGAGTCTTTCATGTGGACAACTCTCCTCATATTAATGCATAAAGATGCATTTAAAACTTAATGGCCAATCAGATCTTTATAAAAGTCCACATTGGTATTTGCAGATGAAAAATAACACGTATAACATTAAATAAATATTTTCTATCAGTTTGAACGGATTATTAGTCACTCAAACAACCTCTCAGCCTCTATCGTGCATATTCGTCATGTTTTGTAGTTTTTAACATGTTTTACTCGTGTTTGTAGTTCTGAACTGAATCCTCGTACAACGTGCAATGGGTTGTGGGCAATATTAGCCTTTATAGTGTGCACGGATCCACACTTCGAAAATCTACCGGAAATAGTAGACCATCCGGGGACTTTTGGCATACTCTTTTCAACATACTATGCTTTGGCACACACTTATTTTAATCTCACATACTATTTAGGATGGATAGTATGGACATTGGGACGCAGGGACAATTTGGGTATCTCACATATTCTGAATGTCTTCGGCAGAATTCAAATGAGCCATTTTAATCTAGATTAATCTAGATTAATTCCAAAATTAATCTAGATTAAAAAAATTAATCTATGCCCACCTCTACTTATGACACTGAGCACTGCCTAAAACTTGTATTATGAGCACTTCTTGTGTCTATTTGCCGCGTCTCGCTTGTTGACTCACTTGTTGTATTCCTCGCTTGTAAGTCGCTTTGGATAAAAGCGTCTGCCAAATGAATAAATGTAAATGTAAATATTAGCATGATATTAGGATCATGTGACACCAAAGACTGGGGTAATGGGTGCTAAAAAAATTCTGAGTATGTTTTGGTGTGTTTTCAGAAAGGGAAGCCTGCTCGCCCTCCTCCTAGTGATGATGAAGAGGAGGAGGAAAAGAGTGATGACAATGACATGATGATGGTACAATAAAATTATTTAATTTTGTATTCCTAATATTTGAAATCTCCAAGTGTTCATTCATCCACTATTCTATTTCCTGTCCCATAGAGTGCAGAGGATGCGCTCGCAGCTGAGCAAGCCAAAGAAAAACAAGTGGACGACCCTTTCGCTAACATGAGTAAAAAAGAGAAGAAGAAAAAAAAGAAAATGGTAGTGTATCCAAATTTTTAATACTCTAATTTGTTTATATTATATAAGGACAAATTGCTCTCAATTGTTGTGACCACAGAAGAATATTTAAAGGTGCCCAAGAATGCTTTTTGCAGATGTTATATAAGTCTAAGGTGTCTCCTGAATGTGTCTGTGAAGTTTCAGCTCAAAATACCCCATAGATTTTTTTAATTCATTTTTTTAACTGCCTATTTTGGGGCATCATTAACAATGCACTGATTTACACTCGGCGCCGCCCCCTTAAATCGCGAGCTCCCTGCCACACGAGCTGTCGACTATATTACAGGGCATTTACAAAGTTCACACAGCTAATATAACCGTCAAATGGATCTTTACACGATGTTCGTCATGCATGCTGCATGCATGCTTCGAATTATGTGAGTAAAGTATTTATTTGGATGTTAAAGTTTTATTCTGAATGAGTTTGAGAGTGCTCCGTGGCTAACGGCTAATGCTACACTGTTGGAGAGATTTATAAAGAATGAAGTTGTGTTTGTGCATTATACAGACTGCAAGTGTTTAAAAAATCAAAATAGCGACGTCTCTTGTCTCCGTGAATACAGTAAGAAACGATGGTAACTTTAACCTCATTTAACAGTACATTAGCAACATGCTAACGAAACATTTAGAAAGACAATTTACAAATATCACTAAAAATATCATGCTATCATGGATTATGTCAGTTATTATTGCTCCATCTGCCATTTTTCACTATTGTTCTTGCTTACCTAGTCTGATGATTCGGCTGTGTGCAGCTCCAGATGTTAACTGGCTACCCTTGTCTAATGCCTTTCATAATGTTGGGAACATCATGGGCTGGCATATGCAAATATTGGGGCGTACACCCCGATTGTTACGGAAAAGTCGGTGTTATGTTGCGATTCGCCTGTTCTTCGGAGGTCTTTTAAACGAATGAGATTTACATAAGAAGGAGGAAACAATGGAGTCTGAGACTCACTGTATGTCTTTTCCATGTACTGAACTCTTGTTATTTAACTATGCCAAGATAAATTAAATTTTTGAATCTAGGGCACCTTTAATGTTTATTTTAATATTTTCAGTTTTCACTTAAATTTAAATACTTTTTTTTTTTTTGTTTTTTTAGTACTTAAAGTTTAGTCAAAATCATTAATTGCATCTAATATAAAAGTTTGTTTATGTAATATGTGTATATATTATTATATTTTTATATTATTTATATTTGTGTATGTATGTATGTATGTATTTGTGTATGTATATATATATATATATATATATATATATATATATATATATATATATATATATATATATATATATATATATATTATAAAATATACATTCACAGTATGCACACATATATTATGTAAACACAAACCTTTATTGAACTACTAAAACGTTTTTTCTTTTATGCATCTAAAATTAATTTTATTTCAGCTTTTCTTTCAATGAACCAAAAATTATTTGTAATAGTTTGTTAACAATAACAACACTGATTGTAGACACTTCCTCCTGTGCTGTGCAGATGGAGTATGAGCGTCAGGTGGCTCTTGTGCGTGCTCAGGACGAAATAGAAGGAGACTTCTCCATCTCTCAGGCTGAGATGTCCTCTCGACAGGCCATGCTGGAAAATGCCTCAGACATCAAGGTTAGATGAATGGGAATCTTTCCTCTGAGCCATTTGAAAATGCTTAGTACTGTGTACTAAATGATTTCCATTGTGTTTTAGTTAGAAAGATTCAGCATTTCAGCCCACGGAAAGGAGCTGTTTGTTAACGCAGACCTTCTGGTTGTTGCTGGTAGACGATATGGTCTGGTTGGACCAAATGGGTGGGTTGATGGTTTTAATTTGACACATTACTACATTGCACTTAAGATTTTGTTTGGAGGTTTCACACTTGTAAAAACCTGTTTGAATCAGGAAAGGGAAGACCACTCTATTGAAGCACATCGCTAACAGAGCTCTCAGCATTCCTCCCAATATTGATGTCCTGCTTTGTGAGCAAGGTACAGTATAGCACTGTTATTTCAGTATCATTGAGATACTGTTATTGTTTTTAATATTATTTCAAATTTAAATTTTTATTTTTTTTGTTTTAGTTTTAATTAGTAATTAGTAGTAGTTATTAATAGTAGTATTTTAATTACTATTAATTAGTAGTAAATTTTTTGTTTGTCATTTTTTTGTTATAGTTTTTACTCATTTTAATTTCTCAGTTATTTCAGTACACAAAGTTAAACTAATTAAAAATGTTTCTTTGGCAACTAGCTGAAATGAAAATCATTAAAAATATTTTATTTTATTTCGGTTAACTTTTCTATTATTTCAAGTAACACAAATGTTTTTCACAAATAGTTTAGTTAGGTTAGATACCTTTTTTTCTAGAATGAGTCCGATACCTATACTTTCATTTTTGGCACTCACCAATACCGAGTACCAATACCTATTTTTTCATTTGCATTTGTAATTTTTAAATGCACTTCCTTGCCAAAAAAAGGTACCTGTTTGGATTTTAATAGGAAAAATACTTAAGAATTTATGAATGGATCATTATTACAGTGATTATTATGTTTCTAGCAAGTTATATATTTGGCAATGGTTCTTATAAACCTTAAAATATGGAGTGTGTAGCTTTTCAATTCTTAAACAACCATGTAGGAAGACACATCATGGCTATATTCCAGGATGAAAATGTCAAGATTCATCAGGCTCAAATTGTGAAAGAATGGTTGGGAGGGAGCATGAGGAGTCATTTTCACACATGAATGGGCACCTCTGAGTCCAGAACTTAATTTCATTGAAAGTCTTCGGGATGTGCTGGAGGAGACTTTACAGAGTGCTCACCTCTTGCATTGTCAATACAAGATCTTGACCAAAAATGGATGCACTTTTTGATGGAAATAACCATTAATAGGTGCATCAGGAACCATTCTTTCAATTTTATCCCTGATGAATCTTGGCATTGTCATACTGGAATATGGCCATGTTACATCTTCTGACATGGCTGTTTAAGAAATGAAAAGCTTCTCACTCTTTTAGGGTTAAAATAACTTTTACCAATGATTTGTACGAGCTTATGTCAGTGTTCTGTTCTGTTTGATAATGCTTTATCGCATTAGCAATTTTTTTTATCCCCACTTTCCTATTTGAGCTGTTCATTTTGGGTTTGATATGGTATGGTGAATCCAGATTCATACCAATTGTGAAATCCCTTACTGATTTTTCTTTGTTGTTTCTCAGAGGTGGTAGCAGACGACACTCCTGCAGTTCAGGCAGTGCTAAAGGCCGATACCCGCAGACTGAAGCTCCTGGAGGATGAACGGCAGTTACAGAGTCGGTTGGACAAAGGAGACGACAGCGTGGCAGAGAGGCTCGATAAGGTCCGACGAGAGCAGCTAGCTGAAATCCTGTAAATATGCTGATCAATGGAATAGTGGAGGATAACTGTACGTGTGTGTGTGTCACTCACAGGTGTATGAGGAGCTGAGGGCGATCGGAGCAGCGGCAGCGGAGGCTAAAGCTCGTAGGATCTTGGCTGGTCTGTCTTTCACTTCAGAGATGCAGAACAGACCCACCAAGAAGTTCTCTGGTGGTTGGAGGATGAGAGTGTCACTGGCTAGGTGGGAATTTATTCATTTTATAAATGTTAAAGTCTACACTCATATTGTCATGAGGAATTACATATTATTGTTTTTCTATGTTATTTTTTTCTGCAGAGCGCTGTTCATGGAGCCCACTCTGCTGATGCTGGACGAGCCCACTAACCACCTGGACCTTAACGCTGTCATCTGGCTTAACAAGTAATTACTTCTGCTATAAGTTTCAACAAAACAAGTCCATCTAGTTGATGTATTTACATTTCATGCAAATTACAAGTGGCCTACTTTTAATTGTTTCCAGTTGATGGTGTTTTTTGATTGTATTAAGGGGAGTTTACACTGATTGTATCACTGGAAGTCGTCAGTTTCCAGTGTTTTTGATCTTATTATCGTATTTTCCAAAATACATTGCAAGCAGAATGGATATATCATAGAAGGGTGTCTATGAAGTAAATGTATCGAATTAATAGAATGTTAAACAAATTAAATATTTACTCCTATATAGCTGGTGTGCGTTGAGCTGATAAGCGTTATTATAAGCAACATTATTGATAAGTTCAATAATGTTAAACTTTTCATAACGTCGTATTGCTGGACACACAATGCATCACAAATGTTTGCTGTCACTCGTGTTGCAACTGCTCAGCAAAAAAATAAAGAACAATGATTTTTGGTCGCTTTGTCATTATAATTGCTATATAGTGCTCAAGAATTACCTTACATCTCATTTTTTCTTTCAGCTACTTGCAGAGCTGGAAGAAAACTCTTCTAATTGTGTCCCACGACCAGAGTTTCTTAGATGATGTCTGTACAGATATCATTCACCTAGACAACCAGAAACTCTACTACTATAGGGGCAACTACCGTGAGTTTTGTTTTAAATGCCGACACAAATTAAAACTGCTTGAAGAAGTTTAATTATCTAACTGTATTTTTGTTTGCTTGATTTGTCTTAGTAACGTTTAAGAAGATGTACATACAGAAACAGAAAGAACTCCTGAAGCAGTATGAGAAACAAGAGAAAAAGCTCAAAGACCTGAAGGCTGGAGGAAAGTCCACAAAGCAAGCTGTGAGTCCTTGGCATTTTCCTTGATTATTCAATTCTTCTGAAAGACTCCTATTCATTTTCCGTCTTTCATTTGCAGGAGAAACAGACGAAAGATGCTTTGACAAGGAAACAGCAGAAGGGAAAGAAGAAAAGCCAGGAGGAGGAGAGCCATGAGAGCACGGAGCTCCTCAGGAGGCCGAGAGAATACACCGTCAAATTCACTTTCCCCAACCCTCCTCCACTTTCACCACCAATTCTAGGCCTGCACAGTGAGTACATTTCTATTTTTCCTGTCTCTTATCAGTTTAACTCTGTTGAAGAATTATGTTTTTATTAAACATTTGGGTTTTGATGACAAGTTTGTTGTTTCCTCTCATTCACTCTCACAGGTGTTGACTTTGGTTATGAAGGCCAGAAGCCTCTGTTCAAGAATGTGGACTTTGGAATTGACATGGAGTCCAGAAGTAAGTCACATATCCACTTAAAGCCACTTTTCCACTGGAATTACCCAGAAAACATTTTCCCAGGAACTTTTTTCCCCCCAGACCTGTTGCTGTCTGCGTTTCCATCACTTTCTAAAGTACTGTGAAGATTAAGTCTTGAATGAATAACGGTGACGTAGGACTGCACGCGACTTTCCAGTTCCTGCTGGATTTCTCTGCATATAAGCTTAATAAAGCCTGATCCTCGTCAGCGGTCCATCGTATTTTTTTTTTAACTCCATTGTTGATTCGAATAGCAAACAACTCTTACTGCACGCACCGCAACAGACTTTTAAAAAATGTTGTTGAAATAAAATGCTGCATGGAGTCAACCAATCAGCATGTTCAGCACCCAAGTGTCACCACTGAAAGTACTACCTTGCGAGCAGGGAAATTTTTACCCTGAACTTCATTTAAACCCTGGTTCCTGTGGTCGAAACACAGAGTGCCACCCCAAAGTCCCTAGGGATAGTTCCTGCGGTGGAAATGTGGCTTATGACTGGCAGGTTAATGATGGTGGAAAATTTTCACAAGAGATTGTTAGAAAATTAACCTGAGATCATTTTTCTGTTTCAGTATGTATTGTTGGGCCCAATGGAGTTGGTAAGAGTACACTCCTCCTGCTTTTGACAGGAAAATTAATTCCTGTAAGTACCAGTTATATTTATGAAATAATTACTTAGGTCTCATTCACTAATAATTGCGTAGATTATTTCGTATTTGTACGCACAGGAGAACTTCTCACGAGAAATCTCTGCCTAATTCACAACACGTGCTTACGCACATTATTTTGTTCTTAACCTTGTTCTTATTTTAAGAATCCTCGAGCAATACCAATACCTATATTTTGTCGTAAATTTATAATGTTTTTTAGTACGAAATTTTTGGTGAATTGTGATTTGTTCTTAAAATCGTTCCTACGCACATTTCACACACAAATTTGTGCGTATGCATTTTTAGTGAATGAGACCCAATTTTTGTAAAAAATGTTATTTGAGAATAATGATTGTGTACTCATTTTTCCCCCCAAGTTTGTTGATTTGTTTCTTTCATGCCACTAATTATTTTTATTTTTTTTTAGTCAAAAGGAGAGATGAGGAAGAACCATCGATTGGTAGGCCAAATGTTTAAAATCATTCTTTTTTTTTTAATCATTCTTTTTATTTTCTTGACCTTTGGGTAATTGGTTATTCTGCGTGTATATATAATTGGGTAATTCTTCTATCTGTACCTGTAGAAAGTAGGGTTCTTCAATCAGCAGTATGCTGATCAGTTAAACATGGAGGAGTCTCCCACAGAGTACCTCCAGAGGAATTTCAACCTCCAGTATCAGGACGCCAGAAAGTGCCTGGGTCGCTTTGGGTTAGAGAGCCATGCACACACCATCCAGATCTCCAAACTGTCTGGTAAGCACTATAGAAATGCATTCATGGATGCTTTTCAAACTCATTTGTCTTGTCGATATTTTTTCTGATTTGTGCTTTTTTTTTTGTTTTGTTTGTTTGTTTGTTTTGGGGTTTTTTAGGTGGTCAGAAGGCAAGAGTGGTATTTGCTGAACTTTCTTGTCGGCAACCTGACGTCCTCATCTTGGTAAGGAGTAATGTCATGGTTTAAATTTCTTATTCAAGATTTTTCAAATAAAATTAGTGGTTTAACATTCTCTCTTAACCTCTCTATGCAAATGTACAGGATGAGCCCACAAATAACCTGGACATCGAGTCGATTGATGCATTATCAGAAGCCATCAATGAATACAAAGGGGGTACGTTTTCTTCTGTTTTGGTTTCCAAAATAGGACAACTGAGTCTAAATTTATTGATCACAAATGCCATTCATTTGAATGCCCAATTTCAAATTGAATACCCATTCATTGATGTTAATATACCTTGTTCTACAAGATTTAACTTATTACAACGATTCTCAAGGTAGAAGGTAAAATGTGGTAAAATCTTAAACGATTAGTTCACTTTCAAAATAAAATTTCTGATAATTTACTCACCCCAATGTCATCCAAGATGTTCATGTCTTTCTTTCTTCAGTCGAAAAGAAATTAAGGTTTTTGATGAAAACATTCCAGTATTATTCTCCTTATAGTAGACTTCAATGGCCTCCAGATGGTTGAAGGTCAAAATTAGTTTCATTGCAGCTTCAAAGGGCTTTAAGTAAACTATCCCAGACGAGGAATAAGGGTCTTATCTAGAGAAACCATCACTCATTTTCTAAAAAAAAAAAAAAAAAAAAAAATTTATACATTTTAACCATAAATGCTCATCTTGAACTAGCTCTCTTCTTCTCTTTTAGAATTCCAGCAATGTAGATGCTGCTAAGTGTATTACTGACCTCTACAGGTCAAAGTTTGAACTAAATTGTCATATACAATATGCTAGTGCAAGTATACAACAATTAGTTCAAACTTTGACCTGTGGAGGGCAGTAATACTCTTAGCAGTGTCTACACTGCTGGAATTCAAATAGAGAAGAAAAAAGAAGAGCTAGTTCAAGATGAGCATTTATGGTTAAAACGTATGTAATTTAATTAATTTTTTTAAATGAGCGATGCTTTCTCTATATAAGACCCTTAAATCCTGGAATGTTTTCATCAAAAACCTTAATTTCTTTTTGACTGAAGAAAGACATGAATATCTTGGATGACATGGGGGTGAGTAAATTATCAGGAAATTGTAATTTGAAAGTGAACAAATCTTTTAACGTCTAATATGATTTTTTTTTCTTTCTTTTAGCTGTGATAATCGTGAGCCACGATGCCAGGCTGATCACGGAGACCCAGTGCCACCTGTGGGTGGTGGAGGACCAGTCAATCAACCAGATCGATGGAGACTTTGATGACTACAAGAGAGAAGTGCTGGAGGCCCTTGGAGAAACCCTGGTCAACAAGCCTAAAAATGAATAACGGCTGGTATTAATAACAAGATTGTCAAACTACATCACTGAAGGGCTCATCTAAGTTGCTAATTCTCAATCGAGCCAAAAAGTTTTTTGACTGATCATGCAAAATCAGTACCTGCATGCAAACTCTGTAGGGTGATATATACAAACCCTAGAGTCACAGTGTTGGTGTAGGATGTTTTTCCCACCATGCCTTTTAGGTGAAAACTGATTCCAGATAAGTATTTTTATTTGCAGACGATTTATATGCACATCGCTTGTTCTTTAGTCATGATGTCTGACATTCTTGTATTAATCTTGCATTCAGGCCATATCATTACCAGCTGTTTGATGCTATGCTATAAAACATACCATGTCCCCATCAAATGTGAACAGAGGGGGCTAGAAGTGTGCAGTTTGATAAGTGTCTGACTGCTGATACATATATTTAGTGTTAAACTGCCTTTGAACACTTTGGCTTAGGTCATTAAATTATGCTGACATACTAAACCAGCCCCAAAGAGTTTAACCTATATAATGTTCAAGCAATGATGCGACCTGTATCTCATCTGTCTTGAATGATAAAATAAACACATGACTATTGACTAACTTGATTTGAATATATAGTGTATATCCAAATTTCATGGAAAAGCAAATAAATGATTTTTGCAGCAAAGTCAAGTTTGTTGTAGAGCTTTTATTTTAACAAGTTAATGTATTTTATGCTCATCTTGGTTGGACAAAATGTAACACTTATTGGAAATGTGTGTTTCTATAGACTGTAGTCAGGGTAGCACCATATTTATTTTTTGACAAGAATGAAAACAAGTCTGTGAGGGACAGAAATGCATTAAATGAATTGTACCTGTCAATTGTTTAGCTGGCGAAACATTGTTTTGCACACAACTCCATGAATTATGTGTGATCTTGGACCTTTATCCAGTGCATACCTTTGTAAAGACAATCTATCCCTCACAGCCTCATTTTCATCTATGTAAAATTCAGTATGGCGTCTACCCTGACTAAAGTCTATTACAAACAAGACTCAAACATCTGGTTTCAGGTAGTCTTTGTAGAGCCGCTTGACTCTTGCCAGTTCTCGCTCATCTGGTTTTATACTACCATACCATGAGTACCACAGTTCTCCAGAGCTGAAAGAAAATGGAGCAGGGGTTGGTGCAACAGCACCATGAGTGTTTGAGTAGTCCTCTTTAGAGTAGTCCACATGAGGTAACTGGACAGAAAGTAAGCCTTAAAGGGGAAAAAAATAATCTCATAAAGCACTTATACATCAAATAATAAGATTGATCAGCTCTAGGGTTGCAAAATTCCGGGAATTTTTAAAGCTGAAAACTTTCCTTGGGAATTAATGGGAATAAACAGGGAATTTGCAAAATTGCAGGTTAGCCTATAACAGGGTACTTAAATGTAGTTGAAAAAAAAAACACCTCTTGCAACATAATTTTGGTTAAAACAACCATATGTAATGCAATTTTAGTTAAATTTTTACCCTGACAGTACACTACCTTCTGCAGGGCTATTGAGGCCACACCCCCTGCATGCACTGTGCATTCCCCCAGTCCAGAACATGCACATTTGATCAAAAATACAGAAAAAAAAAATATTGTGAAACATAACTACAATTTAAAATAATGGTATAATAATTGATATACATAAAAATATAATTTGTGATCAAAGCTGAATTTTCAGCATAATTTCTCTAGTCTTCAGTATCACATGATCATTCTAACATGCTAAAACAACTGTTTCCAACAATGATAATAACATAATTATCAAATCAGCAAATTTAGACTGATTTCTGAAGGATCATGTGACACTGAAATAACACAATTGCTGCAATAAAAATATATTTAATTGACATATTTACTAAATTAGAATTAATTGAATGCAAAAAATAACTTATTTCATGTTATGACCAAACAAAATGTTTATGTTTTATATGATACATGTTATGTAAATATAAATCTCTATAAATTTTCCAAAATTTCCAATTCCCATAAATTCCTGTTAAGTTTCCAGATTGGAATATTTCCAAAATTCCCCAGGTTAAGTTCCCATGGAAATTTACCAGAAACTTTCCGCCCCTTTGCAACCCTGATGAGCTCATTCAATCTTCTTTTATTTGTGTGCACAATGGTAATTAAAACATCGATTTACCATGATCCCTAGCAGTATCAATGGCCTTGTTAAGTAGTTTCTGTTGTTTCATGCACACACCTGAGGAAACAAGTGAAGATGAAGAGAAAATTGGAAATCAGATAAGGATCATATTAGAAATAAGACACTTGAATGTATTAAGAAATTTGTTACCGGTTCGAGTGGGATCATACACCATTCCAGTTTGAGGACTAATGAACTGCTGCAACAGATTCACATTCTGCAGAACAAATACAGTATATTAAAGCAAATAACTGTAAAGTGTAGTACTCACACAGTCCACATGAAATAAAGAACTGAAAAACAAACCTTGTAGTGGATAATGACATTTGGATCACGACAGATGGGACAAGCGTTCGCACATATCTTATCTCCTCTCTATGGCAATTCAAAATCACTTGAATTAATTCAAAGTTTATGGACTGAAAAGACTCTGAATAAGAATATAAAACCAAAACAAATGTGTACTTACAATACAGGTCTTTCTTGTCTTTTGAGGTGGGACACCCCCCTTATGGTTCCTCCTGTAGTTGGACCACACAGGCTTTGATCCATAACGCTCAATGTACTCTAAAGGGAGAGAGCGATTCTAGCCACAATTTGACCACAATTACTGTACTTTAATCATCTGATCATATTTACCTTCACTTTCTAAGTATTCCCATGGTCTGTCTGCATATCTAGACAGTGTCTCAGCTGAATCGGTGCTCTCAGCAGATGATGATGATGATGATGATGTACAAAAATTCACACGCAGCACTGGAGCAGCACTTAAAGTTATTTTCCAATCACTAAT
The DNA here is from genome assembly GCF_024489055.1 of Chanodichthys erythropterus. NCBI lineage: Eukaryota > Metazoa > Chordata > Actinopteri > Cypriniformes > Xenocyprididae > Chanodichthys > Chanodichthys erythropterus. The sequence continues at coordinate 27,715,051 of NC_090235.1, forward strand.
TCTCTGCAATACAAAAACACGTAAAATTGTCCTTTAATTGTCCCTCAGTTTATTGAGCTGTCCGCATGCCATTACTGAACTGTAAGCACAACATTTATTACTCTTAACGCTACATAAACATTTATTTAAAGGATTTTATTCAACCAACCTGTCTTTGCAGATTTCGTTGTAAAATAACAGGAAATGTGCGGCAGATAACTGTTCCAATGCGTTGTAAGGAGGCTGCCATTTTGTCTTTGTAGCAAACAAGGAAGTTGTTGAGAGGTTAAAGTGTACTGTGACGGAAGTGCACAAATATTGTTCTCACTTTAAAGAGATAAATTAATAAATTCATACATTTTATGTGTCAAATACTTCTTACAGAAATCAATGTAAAATGTACGTGTGAAAACAATTAACTGACAATCCCTTGTTCGTCCATTTCTAATTTTTTCGCTTTGCAGAATTTTTGGCAGTCTTATTGGTGTTATTTGTGGTTATATAAATCCAGAAATTAATTAAATGTTTTATAATATTGTTGTATTTAATTCTTGAAAATATACTATTTCTAAATCCACTGTAATGAAAGGAATTAAGCATTGCATAAAGACATATCTGTCAACAAAAACCGAATATGAAATATGCTCTAACCCTATTTGCATGCATGTTTTTCTTTTCCCATCCCTCGTACGTTTCTAATTTTAACCCACACTTTGAACATCATTTACATAAACGCTAAATCCAAATTACAATAGCTAGTTTTTGAATGCATTATGCCTATATTCGTGTACAATGATGTAATAAAAAAAATCTAATAGAAATCCCAACAAATTAATTATTATCCTTGCACAAAGACCGTAAAACAACAACCGGAAAATGGAGTGGGGGATGGGCTCGTCCTTGAACATAGAAGGTCGTTTCGAGAGTGTGCGCGCGATAGGACCGCGTGATCATCAACTCCATTTTGCGTTGAAAAGAAACGCCCGAAAGCGCGCTCACGACACCGGGGTGACGCGAAAAACGTCAGAACTATATATACTGAGTCCCACCCTTCTAGAGCATTCCTGGATTTGTCTGAGGTAAGTGTTATATCGGAGGATGGCTCTCCATCTTTTTGCGATTTAAATACGTTTTTTTTGTCCCAAAGTCCGGCTACCTCATCAGTTTTATCAGCAAAAACTATTTTTTGACCGTTATCTGGATTTCCGCCGCCAAATATTCGATTTTCTCTAATGTTTCTTTGTGCTGTTGTTTCGTTTCAGGTCTGAGTCAGTCTCAGTGAAGATCTGGCGTCGAGGATTTTTCAACTGTGTACGAAGATCAAACCCCAAAAAACTCATTTTTTCTACTCGAGTAACGGACATTCGCTTACTGCTTTTTTGCTCCAGATTGTTCAAGAAGGAAAAGCTCAATTTCAGCCACCACAATCCCGCCCATTATGCCATTTTTCAGCCAATAATGCTAAAGTCATGACAGTTTACGTTCTCTTAAACTGTTAAAAAGCTGAAAATTGTTGCTGTTAAGCACAATATATTAATAGCAACCCGAGACGCAGAGGAGAGGTATTAATAGTAAGTGTTCTTTCAAACCAATTTGAATCGAAATTACGTAAGCTAACCAATTGTCTGTGTTGAAAATGATTCCAGATATAAATAGAGATAAAACTTCTCGAATGTGGCGACCTAAATGCGCCACAGTTTCTAGAGGCAGACAGCATGCTGAGATAAAGCGAGACAGCTAGCTAGCGTATGAGCTCACACCGCAAAGCCAAAGCAGCGGCTTCAACGCCCTGCTTCTCTTTGTGTGTGAGACGGAGAAATCCTAATGATTATTAAAGTAACGATAAATCATCGAATAATAAGCTAGCCATCGCTGATCATAAGCAATCTGTACATAAAGATTGCCATAGGCAGAGCCAGGAAGTGACTGCATTCATTTGGGCTTTTTTTTATAAACTGCATTCTTTTCAAAGGAGAGCTCACTGGAACAATCAACGCAATCTGCACATAAAGATTGCCAAGTGGCGCCTGTGGATTTAGCCGAACGGAAAAAAACCCAGACTGAAATGCAACATTTTGTTCATAATAATGTCGTTAGGTGTTATTAGTTGGCGGAACTGGATACAGTTTGATGAAATAAACCTCCCTAGGCAATGATAATTTATAAAATGCATAGCAGTCTGACTATAAAGATTGCATTTTTTGTGTTTTACGAGTGCGTAGATAGGGTATTATTTGTCTTGTCGATTTTGCTTTAAAATGGCGGACGGGTTGTCCTTTGCTCGGATCACTCGAGGCAATGGTGGCTTTGTTTTTCTGACTGGATCTACGGGAAATACAGTAATTCGGAACGGCTGTCTCGTGTCGCCATCATCCCCATATACAGCTCGAGGTATCGTCTTAACATCAGTGAGTCGCTAGCGGGGTAAATATAGTACCACTTTGTAAACGAGAAGACAAATGGCAGGCGGGGGTATATAGCCGTTGTATTTTTAAAAACTTGTTGGAATTCAAAGATGGCGACCGGGCAACCGTTCTATCTAGCGCACCGCGAACACGAAGACAAGTGGTTAAAGATGGTGGGCGTGGCTTAGCTTCGAGTTCAGCCAATCAGAGGAGCCGTTGTCAGCTCAGGGCGAGCTGCTATATGAGAGAGGGACTTCGACAGATGGCAAATCAAATCCCCCTGTGGCCACTATTGAGTAGATGTATAAATTCATATAACTGGCCTTTAGTCAGACCAACACTGGATGCTTTGTTTTGACGAGTTCTAACATAAAACCTTTGGGCAATTTGCTTGAAGATGTCAGTTGTTTGTTACACTCGATAAAATGTTGAAAGTAGGTTAACGTTACATGGTGTTGAACTTGATTGGTTTAACTGCAGTGCTGTAGGGAGATTATTATTCAGCAAAGGGTGTAATATAATCAGTTTTAGCTTTTATTTTAAAAGTTGGACAACTTGTTTCTTGACATCTGCATTTCATCAAAAAAAAAAAAAAAAATTGACAGATACAATGTTAATACTTTTACAATGAATGTACAATCTTGTTGACTTTTTCTTGTTTGTTATGACAACTGACGTTTCCAGGAATTGTGTGTATTGTTCCGTGTTTAAGGAGTTCGATTGTGACTATAAAAAGTTCTTCAACAACAGTGTTACGGGTAAGACAAAACCTGATTTCTCACACGATCAAAAGTGAGTAAATTCTAACTTTTTCGATTCAGCCATTAGTAGACATTTTCACTGTCTTTGAAATGTAGAACATAAATTAAAACGTTGCTAAACGCTTGCATGCTTAACAGTCGTAAAAAAAATCTATATACATTCAGTGTATATATTATTTAATGTGTAACTCTCCGCGTTGTTCGTTTTCTGCTGTATCTAGTTGGTTAGTCTCGTCGGTGTCCAGTCAAGTGTGCTGTAGTGAGAGGAACTGAAGGGAGATATACTCGCTGTTGCTCCGCGTGGGCAGGGCAAATGACGTGATTGCTCTCTCTCTCTCTCTCTTTCTCTCTCTCTCTCTCTCTCTCTCTCTCTCTCTCTCTCTCTCTCTCTCTCTCTCTCTCTCTCTCTCTCTCTCTCTCTCTCTCTCTCTCTCTCTCTCTCTCTCTCTCTCTCTCTCTCTCTCTCTCCCTACACCAGATACACTCTGCCCTCGCCCTCACCTGTTCTTTGTAATTGACTTTACCTCAGATATTAGTATTACTGACAAATGTACATCTTATATTACAAATTTTATTGCATATATTGTACACGTTTCTTTATTTTAGTATATATTAATCACGTTTGATACTTGGAATTTCTTATATCGATGCGTGGCAAATTCACCGCTTCTGCATTTGTGTATATTTAGAAATTACCACATGATGGCGACATAACACTTTGAAAGCCTTGTGCTCATTTTCAAGTTAACCCTTTGTGAAAATACTCTTACTATTATAATTTCTAAACGTAATTATACTCTACGAGTTTCTTGCAACTGGACATTGATCCACAAGGTGGAAAAAGTCTTCCAGAGTCTATTTCCTTCGTTATTTATTTATTTCCTGATGTTTTGGTGTGCTTTTTTTTGTCATACTACTTTTTATCAGGATAGAGATAATTATCAACATTTTTTGTGAGGTATAAAAAACTAAATGAAATACAGAAAACATATATATTGAGGGAACAGACTCGGGAAGCCACTAAAGCACTTCCAAAAAACAAAATGGTGAATATTTTTCTCACCTAGTGGTTCTGGAATTCTCTAAGTTTATACTTAAAATATAAATAAAATGGAGTAGTTAATATACTGAGATTCCATATGTGTCTTTGGAAAATATTTAGAGCTTACTCTTTCAAATTAGTTACACAAATGTACATATTGGTCCCACTTTATTTAAGGTGATTTTCTTAAATGGAAAAAAAAAAAAAAAATGGTACAATGTATTTATTGTGTTCCTGATAATGAGAGGGAGAAGAGTAAGGTTAGAGACATGTTTCATTGTATGAGTATAGGTTTTAGGGGTAGGGTCAGAAGTGTAAATATATATGTAATTACAGAAATTAATTGCAGATGTAATTGTATGCAGGTATTTTGTAAATATGAGCACATAAAAACATGTATATACACAGTAAGTGCATTGTATCAAATGATTAATTTAAATGTTAGTACACTTAAAAGACACTTGATTTAAAAAGTGGGTCCTACACATTTTTATATCCATCAACCCAATAGCAATGATAATAGTGGATATGTCTATTTATAAAATTGTTCATATTTTTGATTTTTATACTATATGTATATATACATACTGTAAGGTTTTGTTATTTCTAATGTTCCAATTTACAGATATGATCTTGTTTTTCCTATGTATCTTTAAGTTATAGATGTTAGGTTGGTATAGACAAATGGATCACAGCAGTGTCAAACAAGGAAGACAGAAAGTGTGTTAATGCCAGAGTCCCTGTGTGGTTCACAGCTGTCAGTGTGACAGTGCTTTTCTGTTAAACAAGAAAATCCTGTCAATCATTTGCACACTTTTACTGTTATTTCCCTAGTGTGTCTTGACATATTTGTGATAAATGGTATTAAAACACTATAATTGAACTTTTGGAGGATTACAAGGGTTATCGTTATACAAATTAATTACAAATAAAAAAAAGTTGTAAAAACAATGTTCAACTGTAAGTGCATTCTCAAATATTTTTTAAATTGTCTTTTTTCCTCTCATCTCTATTTGTATATAATTATTTAAATGATATAATAATTTGAATGCACATTACTGATCACAGCCATTATATTCTGTTCCATAACTCCTTTGTACCAATGATGTTTGTGTAATGTACAGTGTATATGAAAAGCAGGTGGGTTTATGACAGTGACATAACACATGTAATGTAACATTTTACTTTTACATTTATCTTTCATCATTTCAGATATGAACTGAATTATACAATGCTCAACGCTAACCAATCATCCAGTTTCTAGTATAATTAAATAAGTGACAGACTTATTCGATTATAGTGGAAGACTGGTAACATGAACGTTGTATAATTCAGTCTGCAATCATCTGTTAAACTATAACAAATATACCCTTTCTAGTGGCAGAAGGTCCAGTAAATATCAACAGCCCAACAGATGTCATATATTAAACATTTTATTCACTAGGAAGGGAACTTTGTAGTCAGCTGCACTGTAATATTTCATTTCAACAACAGTTTTTGGGATATAGTAATCAAAGTCCCACCTTTTTATGCAATTACAACATTTTCCTATTGATGAAACCCTATAAATTTGAGCACCAACTGTTGTTTAATGTAGTATGTTTCATGAATACATGACTGTACCTGTTGCTGTTGTGAACAGAATGGACACCACTTGCTCTGTGGTTGTGTGCTTCATCGTATCTGATGTGAATCAGAAAACTGTTGATAAGAAGTCCATATCAGATTCACTGGAATATATTTATATATATAAAGAATGGAAGTTTCTCTCCACCCCATTTTGTTGGCATCTCAGCCAATGTCTTCAGAGCCTGTTGTGTCCAAGTTACTTAAGATCCATAGTTGCTTGGCTAAACATTAATGGGAATAACTTGTGAAGGATTCATCATTGTCCTTTTGCTGTTCCAGTGAGCTTTCCTTAAGTGCCATCTAATTTTTTCAGTATTGATTGGGTGATTTTATGCCATATCCCAGATTCTCCCCAGTGGCATAAGCACATGAATAACCCTTGTTTTCTCTCCCTCTGTCAGTAAGCAGTTATGGCCGTGGGCCCGGTGGACCCCAGAGAGGTGCTAAAAGGTGTGGAAGCTCTGCTGGGGAAGGATGGAGAGCTACGGAGTCTTGAGGGAGTTGCTAAAGTCTTCAGGTGAGATGCTTTTACCTTCTTTTTTTTTTTTTTTTTTTTTTTTTTTTCCCCCATTCATTCAGTTAATCTAATAGTATTTCTCTAACTTATTTTCCTGTTTTTGAAACAGTCTCATGAAGGCCTCGCATAAAATGGTCAGCAGATGCATGTATCTGAACATCTTGCTACAGACAAAATCACATGATGTACTTAATCGGTAAGAGTAATATCCATAAAGAAAAAAACTGTTTGCTGAAACGCTTTTGTTTTCAAGGTTGTGCTCAACTATTTCTCTTCCAATCAGATTCATTCGAGTTGGTGGCTACAAGTTGTTGAACTCATGGCTCACCTACTCAAAAACCACCACCAACACCCCCCTGCTGCAGCTCATACTGCTCACTTTGCAGAAACTCCCTCTAACTGTGGACCACCTTAAACAGGTACTTCACCACACCACAGCCCCATAAAACTCACACACTTGACCCGCAGTCTTCTAACACCTGTTCTCTGTGTGTTTTCTTTTTCTCTCTTGCTAGAACAACACAGCCAAGCTGGTGAAACATCTGAGCAAGAGCGGTGAGACAGAAGGTAAGAGCACATGTTCCATACATCAGTGCCAGACAGTTTGCTTACAGTGTTCCAGAGCTCAGGTTTGAACTCTGTGGCTTCTCTTTCTCCCAGAGCTAAGGAAGCTGGCTTCAGTGCTGGTGGATGGCTGGATGGCTATTATACGCTCTCAGAGCGTCGCCAGTGGAGCATCACCCAATGGTAGGGCTTCTCATTTTTACATTGTCTTCTCTGTCACTCTGTTTTCTTTTAAAGTAGACTTGCTGCACTTTTAACATGAGTTATAGCCAAGTGGGGTTCCCATTATTGGCGCGTAACCCAACTCTGTTTTTCATCAGACAAGAAACGGAAAAAGGAAGATGGAAAAGTGCGTCCAGAGGTGAAGCCCAGAGAAAAGGGAGCAGATGAGGAGAAGAAGAAAGACAAACCAAAAGCTTATGCTCCAAGTCACGCAAAGATCCGCTCTACAGGTTAGTCACTTTTATTTATATATTATAGTATTTATTCATATTTTGAATTGGCTTCTATTTTTATATTTTCAGTTTTAATTTAAGTACTTAAACATATTTATTTTAGTTAGTGGCCAAGGAAACATTTCAAGTTTTTTAAGTTTATTATTTATTCTTTTTTTTATTTCAGCTTTATTTTAATGACCAAAAATGATTTTTAGTTTTAATTATTTTTAATAGTTTTAAAGTGTTTCAGCTGCCTAAAATGGGTCAATTATTCATTTATAGATGAATTGTTTTTTTTTGTTTTTTTTGGTCTCAGTAACGTTTGCACCATGTCTTGAAGGTTCTTGTGTCTCAGTAACACATTTGAAAAGTGATTTGTCTAAACTTACTGAATACATGGTGCCTGCAGGTTTGGAGGTTGAGAGCCCAGCTCCAGTTCCTGTAAAGAAGACCCCCATTGCACCCCAATTGGGAGACAAATACAACATCAAGCCAGCTATGCTTAAAAGACCAAGGTAAACAAATGCTTCCTTTCTTTTTTTGCTAATAATGAGCTGTCACATGTAATCCATTCACATTTAATTCATGCTTTGAATGAATATGAATGCAGTTTTACTTTGGAGGATTTGAAATGAATCATTAAACTCTGACTTTTCCTTCAGCACATCGCCAAATGACGCACCACCAGTGGAGAAAAAGTACAAGCCGCTTAACACCACCCCCAACTCTACCAAAGAGATCAAAGTCAAACTTATACCCGCACAGCGTGAGTATACCCATTCAGCACTTCAACTCCAGCAATGTGATTTATGATAATCTGCAAAAAAGCTTTGAATTAGGTGGAGAGAGTAGAGTTTGCCCTCTGACTAGTGCTGAATATCCATCTCTTTTCCTTTTAGCGATGGAGGCCACTGGATTTCTGGATGCCCTCAACTCCGCTCCAGTGCCTGGCATCAAGATCAAGAAAAAGAAACCAAAGGCAGTTTCCCCTACCACTAATAAGGTGTGCCACATCAGACTACCCTCATTTTTGTTCATGCTTCATGGATTTTTAAAAAATGTCTTCCAGACATCCAAAGGCACAAATCCACTAACTGTGTTTTTTTTTTTCCTCTCATTTCTCTTGTCCCCCTCAGCCCTGTCCATTTGATGGCAGGCCACAGTCATACTCGGGCACACAGGCCAAACCGTCTTCCCCCGAGACTCCTTCATCTCAGACCCCTCCTCATGAGAACCAAGACCTGGAACAGCCCGGCACACCCGTGCCCACCGAGGACCCTGAAGCCATGGATACTAGTGAGTCCTGTTGCGTTTAATCTGGCCACAACCTCGCTGAAAGCTGAATGTGCTGAATTAAAAATGCTTTATTTCATGTTTTCAGGTGATAAACCCAATGCTTTGGCTGAACCTCGAGGCGAGGAGGAGAGTCTGACTAAGAAAGGAAAGAAAAAGAAAAGCGTTCGGTGGGCAGAAGAGGATCATCTCAAAGAGTACTTCTACTTTGACCTGGATGAGACCGAGAGAGGTAAAACAACACTTTCCTCACTTACACTATTGTTCAGGAGGTTGAGGTTTCTTAAGTCTCTTATGCTCACCAAGGCTGCATTTATTTTACCCAAATGTACAGTGAAAGCAGTAATATTGTGAAATATCATTACAATATAATCTAGCAGTTTTCTGTTTGAATATATAAAAAAATTAGGAAATCATGATACATTTTTTAGGGTTCTTTGATGAATAGAAAGTTTAAACGAGCAGCATTTATTTGAAATAAAATCTTTATATATGTCTTTATTGTCACTTTTGATCAATTTAATGCATCCATGCTGAATAAAAGTATCAATTTCTTTATTTAGAAAAGCTTACTAAACCCAAACATTTGAAGGACTGTGTATGTTGTATTTTATCAAACATTATTTACTTGGGGATTTGTTCAATAGTAATCATCACTCTTTATTCCTCTACCTCAGTGAACGTCAATAAAATTAAGGACTTCGGCGAGGCGGCTAAACGGGAGCTGATGATGGACAGGCATACGTTTGAAATGGCTCGTCGTCTTTCTCACGACACCATGGAGGAGAGGGTGCCCTGGACTCCACCGCGACCTTTGACCCTCATAGGCAGCTTGGTCATTCCAGGTGCCACTAGCAGAGAGAAGATGATCCAGAGAGACCGAGAGATGGGCATTCTGCAGGAGATCTTCCTCAGCAAGGAGAGGTAAGACAACCAATCATCTGGATTTGACTGGATTGTTAAAGTGGGACATGATATTATTTATTACTTATGCAATAGCATGTAAAAATCAGTTGTTTTTCGTGTTCATTTTAGTTTACTTTTGTCATTTGTATTCATTTGTCTTCTTGTTTAATATTACTATATAGGTTTAATTTATTTTGTTTCAGTAATTTTTTATTTATTTTAGTAAATTTAGTACTTCAACTTCAACTTTTTTTCAATAAGTTTCTGAGGCAACATTTCTATTTATTTATATATATATATATATATATATATATATATATATATATATATATATATATATATATATATATATATATATATATATATATATATATATATATATATATATATATACAGTAGTCAGTATTTGAAGTGGATCAAAAAATTTCGTCAAAGCTGTCCTAAGAACAAAGTTGTCCTAAGAAGAAGGTTTTAGGACAACTTTGATGAAAGGTTTTGATCTACTTCAAATGCTGATATATATATATATATATATATATAATTTATTTTTTTTTCCCAGCTTTAATTTAACAAAAATGTTTTTAATAGTTTTACCTTTAGTTAATAATAACCCTGGCACAAATGAACTGTCCATGTTTATGAAGTAAATGGGGTAATAAAATGATAGTTTTGTTGTCTTTAAAAGCATGATAATAGTTTGAAATTTAAATGGACAATATATGGTTTCTTCCTCTCTCTGCAGTGTTCCAGACAGTCCTCACGAGCCAGACCCTGAGCCGTATGAGCCCATGCCGCCTCGTCTCATCCCACTGGATGAGGTAAGACAGCCAATGACCTTTTTACATTCTTTTCCCTCCATTTTTGTCTTTATTTTAGAAGTATCAGATACGGTATGTGATTTGACCTCTTTCTCATTCTGTGGCGTTGTAGGACTGCAGTATGATGGAGGAGAATTACATGGAGCCTGCTGACACAGCTGCCTCTGGCTCTTCTGGCTCTAATGAAGGCTCCAAGCTCCCTCCTGTTCTAGCCAACCTCATGGGCAGCCTGGGCAGCAGTGGCCGCAGCCCTCAGGCGCAAGGCAGCGCCCCACCAGTGACTAATAACCCCGCTGTTAATGTCCAGGAACTACTCACATCTATTATGGTAAGACGCATTACACATCTACATGTTATTTACCATGAGAATGTGCAAAGACTTTGTTTTTTAAGCATCTCTTCTTGTTTTCAGGGTGCTCAGGGATCTAACCAGTCTCCAGAGGACCTGATCAAACAGCCTGATTTCTCTGATAAGATCAAGCAGCTTTTGGGCTCTCTGCAACAGAACCAGAACCAAAATCAGAACCCGCCTCCCAATGCTCCACCAAGTACGTGTTTGCTCTCTATCAACTATGTTACAGTGTTAATTTATTTATATACTTTTATAATATTTATTAATATTTTGAATTGGCTTTTATTTATATTAGTTTTGTGAGTTTATATATACTTTATAATAATTTTATGTAGTTTTAATTTTTTTTGATTCACCTTTAGTCTGTATTTTTATTTTATTTTTTATTTTTTTCTGCTTTATTTAAATCGACAACCTTTTAAGTTTTAGTTTAGCTTTTAAGTAATTTGTGTTTTTATAATTTTTATATTTTATAGTTTATTATATAATTTATAATTTATATTTTTTTTATAATTTATTAGTTTTTTAATTTATTAGTTTATATATATATATATTTTTTATTTTATATATATATATATATATATATATATATATATATATATATATATATATATTTAAAAACTTACATTTTTATTATTTCAGTGTAAGTATTCATTTCAATTAGTTGCCAAGGCAACATTTTTCTTTTCTTTTTTTTTCATGTAGTATTTATACTTTTTATTTCTGCTTTATTTCAGTTAACAAACCTTTTATCAAATGTTGAGCAAAAACTGTTGAGCAAAAACTGCATGATGGTTAAACAACATACTTAATGTTCTGTTTCTCTCATTTTGTAGTGAACACCGGTCTGCTTGGTCATGGCCCTGGCGTGAACATGAACAACATGAACAACATGCAGATGCCAATGAATGGTGGTTTTCCTCCCAACAAGCCACCTGGACCACATTTCAACCATCCTCCACCTCCTCCTCCCCACGGTCATGGCCCACCACCCTTCAACCCTGGCGGCCCACGTATGATGGGTCCCCCGCCCGGTCCACAGGGCCGTGGGGCGGACAACGGCAATTACTGGGGTGACGACTCCATGAGAGGAGGCCCACACCGAGGAGGTCACTTCCACCGGGGGCGAGGGAGAGGAGGAGATCCGGGATTCAGAGGACGAGGCGGACGAGGAGGACCACGTGGAGGACATAACAGCATGGGAGGTAAGTTTGAACGCCAAAAGCATTCATTTTCCAACTTTAAAAATAAGCTTAAAACTAACGTCCAGTTTTTTCTTTCATTTCAGACATGTCAAAGAGGCCAGTGTGTCGCCATTTCATGATGAAAGGAAACTGTCGGTATGAAAATAATTGTGCGTTTTACCACCCCGGTGTAAATGGACCACCTCTTCCTCCCCAGCACGGACACTAACGCACTGAAAAGCTCCAATTCCTTGAACTCGCCACTAGTGGGCAAAAGGACTCAAAATGAGCCTCGTGTACAGGGACTGAACCTGACTCACAGAAAAAGTACAATATGGAGGGGGGTGTTTGCGTCTGTGACAGCACAATCCCATCTGCTTCCTCCGCCTGTACAGTTGCTTCATCAGGATCTGAACATAAACAGTTTCTTCTCGATTCTACACCACTTTCTCTGATCTGGAAAGCTGGGAGAAGAGCTGAGATCCTCTATGAAGAGTCAGACAGTGACTACACCCATTACTTGACTTTGGGGCCTACATGTAAATACTGATTCCTGGAGATGGTGATTCATATGTATATTTTTTATTGTGATTCAGTGTACCACTGACCTGACTGCTAAAGATTGTACTACATTGCTCTGTAACCACTAGGACAAGGTGTAAATAATCGTCTTCACTCAGTGGTGTACAGTTACTTCAGCTTCTCCTGGTGCCCAAAACCCCAAGATACTGAATGTGCAGTTTTCCAAATTATAATTTGCACATCAGTATAATGAAATTGAAAAGAAATGTTATTTTAAGATTCATCTGGTTGAATTCTGTCCATCTGATGTTTGCAGAAGATGGCGAATTGTTTTTATTTTCAGGTTTCTATAGAAGAAGGAGAAACCATCCTTCTATGAAATGTGTACATGCTTTAAACTTTACTGGTTTTCAGTCATGAAAAGAGCCTCAAGTCATTTTCACACCTGGTCCTTCTGTTTTCAATGATTTTCAGTTTCAAAAAACGCCCGACTGATACTTGTCTATATATATTGCAGCACTAAATTGTATTTATCAATTGGCATTATGTTCACTGTACACCCAATTGGAAATATTGTACACGTGAGGGGTTAATACTATTCAGAAACGTTACCTTTTGCATCTGGGCACAAAATACAACGTTTTCAAAGTCCCTTTGCATACTTGAATTGATACCTTGTGATGGAAAGTGATCCTAGCCTGCTAAAGAAATATCAACCAGTTGTTCTTTGTAGTGTGACAATCAGGAGAAGTAGTTGTGATTATTTCCTACTTGATGTTGATGCTCTCATTTGATTTGCTGTGTGCGTTGATGTTCTCATGCTGCCAGACCCTCGGTCCAGCTTGGACTCGTGTGGGTCTGTCCTGCTCTATCAGTGTTCACCTGAGCCTAACCTGGGCTACAAACCACTATCAAGGCCAAACTTATTCAAGTGTTTTCTGTGAAAACAGTGGCCATTGTCTCTTTTGGGACTCGATTTTTCTTCTTTTTTTTTTTGATTCACTATTTTCCCATGGTTTTATTTTGATATAAGTCGGATGATTATTATTTTTTTTTGTATTATTATTTGGAAGATGTCTATGTGTCAGAGCTCCGCATAAACAATAAAAGGCACATTCAGAAATGTAAGGTTTTTTTTCTACATGTAAATTAATAAACATTAAAAAAAAAAAATCACCAGAATGTGCAGTTCTTTCTGAAATTACCTTTTTCTTTTCAGTCTCCCGACTCACATTAGACTGTATACATATATAATCACCACTCTCGCTTAGTTCCGGTTTGCTTTTTTAACCTCTAAATGCTTCATTGTTTGTGCACCTCAAACAGGTTTACGTTAGAATTCTAGACAATTGCATGGAATTTCTCCACCCCCCCCACATATACCAATCCAGTCCAATCGCTAACAGTCCTTTGCCGGCGCGTTTGCCTTCCTGCCTGACAGATCCGTGTTCTCAGGGCGGAATCGGGTGCAGATGGCCGCTGTAGTGTGTATGACAAGGAGTGGCCTGTGCACCCAGCCCTCAAGGGCAAATATTGACTTTTTTGTAGAATTTCTGCCTGCATGCGAAGTGGAGCAAGTATAAATTAGAGTTAAGGACACCTCAGCAATTCATTCATTCTTTGTAATGTTCATTTCATGTTCTCTGAGGAACCTTACAGGAAAATTGTCAAAAATAAAATAAAATATATATTTGGTTTTGTGATCATGATTTTAGAATGGAATTAATGTGTTTGTTTAATGTTTTATGCAAGAAAATATTACTAAATCAAATCATCTTTTAAGTTGTATTTAGGCAAGTCACAAATCTTGGTAATAGAATTGCAATATTTGCAAATAAATGTGAACATGCACACTACCTTTCACAAAAAAAATCTTTATTCAGAAAGTGTTCATTAAATTGATCAAAAGTGATGACAGTAAAGACTTTTTCATTGTTACAAAAGAGAACAAGTCATCATATAGGAATGATTTCTGAAGGATGATGGCTGTTGAAAATTCAGCTTTGCCATCACAGGAATAAATTTACATTATAAAATATATTTAAATAGAAAACAGTTATTTTAAATTGTAATAAAATTTCACAATTTTGCGGTTTTACTGTATTTTCAATCAATAAATGCAGCCTTGGTGAGGACAAGAGACTTAAAAAAAAACTTACAGACTATTTGTATTTATTAAATTATTAAAACATATATTATTGTATGATACATATTTTATGAAGGTTTAACACCTTTCACTTTGACTTAAATGTAGAGCACATCCTTTGCTGTAGACTCCTGCTCCTGCTCCTGTCTTTTTTTTTTTTTTTTTTTTTTTTTGTGATAAACCTTTAGTTTGTTGGAGTAAGTTATACCTGTCATTTTCAGCACAATGGCAGAAATATAGGGACAGAGAAATGTCCACCTGAAGGACACAGAGAGTGAAGTTATAAAAAGACTTGATTCATTCAGTCTGAGTGGTGTTGGTTGTCGTAGAGGCCCTGACTTGATTCCAGTCTGCACAAAGACACCATTGATCCTCCGCTGGTCACATTATCCCAGAGCCGCTAGTGGAAAGGGGCTTTGTCAGGCCTGAATTACAACATTATTTTCAGAGAGTTATTTTTCAGAGAAGATGAAATTAGCTAAGCATTCACCTCTCCTGCTCACCAGCACTGATGCTATGACTTGCTCCGGAAATTTAAATGTATGTTTGAGCAACTCGAAAGAGGATGTTACACAATAACGCCAGCAACTGTCATGTAATACAGTTATCATCATCATTTCCAAATTATGAAACTATCCTTTTGAGCATAAAACAAAAAATACATAAATTAATTAAAAAGTAATAATAAAAAATAAATAAATAAAAACATAACATATTATTGAAAATGAATTAAAACAAACTGAAAATTGTATAATAATAATAATAATAATAATAATAAAATAAATAATAATATTAACAACAATAAAATGTTACACAGAAGAAGAAAAAAAATTTTCCTCACAGAATCCTTAGGACATGAAGTTAAGAAACTTCCTTTTTAAATAAAATAAAATAAAATAAAATAAAATAAAATAAAATAAAATAAAATAAAATAAAATAAAATAAAATAAAATAAAATAAAATAAAATAAAATAAAATAAAATAAAATAAAATAAAATAAAATAATAAAACAAAACATATTTTTGGAAACTAAACTAAAATAAAACAGAAATAAAACAAATTAAAGATAAATGAAAATAAACAGAATAAAAATAAAATGATAAAATAAAATACAATAAAAACATATAACATTACATTAAAATATTATTGAAAATGAATGAAAATAAATGGAATGAACATTGATAAAAATAGAAATAATAATACTTAAATAAATAAATAATAATAATAACAAGAATCATGAGTCTTAAGGACACAGATTTAAGAAGCTTCCTAAATAAAATAAAATAAAATAAAATAAAATAAAATAAAATAAAATAAAATAAAATAAAATAAAATAAAATAAAATAAAATAAAATAAAATAAAATAAAATAAAATAAAATAAAATAAAATAAAATAAAATAAAATAAAATAAAATAAAAATGACACCGGTTATTATAATTACACCATATCACACCGGTTCTACTGGATTTGCATTGGTTACCAGTCCATCTAAGAACTGATTTTAAAGTTCTTGGTTTATAAAACATTGCATAATCTATCTGGCACCTCTACACCTCTATTTCAGACTGTCTGTCGAGATATGTCCCAAATTATGGTTTAAGACCCTCTAGTCTTCTGACTTTTAGCCAATATGCTCCAAAAATTTGGAATTGTACCAAATAAAGTAAAATAAGCTACCAGCATTCATATTTTTTTAAAAAAGCGGGTTAAGACATATATTTTTAAAGTTGCTTATCAATATAACAATATGGTGTGAAGTATAATATATTTTATTTTACCTTCTGATTCTCTTATAGTTTATATATATATATTATTTCATGTTGATATTAAGGTCAAACTCAATTGCCAATTGCTTTATTTTGCATTTTACATCCTGAACCTTTATTGTTATTTTTATATATTTACATTGTGTAAAATTTTATTATTTGATTTTATTATTTGCATTTTATGTATGAAAAGTGCTATACAATAAATGTTTATTATTATTATTATTATAAATATATAAATAATACATTTCTTGAAAATAAACTGAATATTTTGAAATAACAATAATAAAGGTTACACTGAAAAAAAGTTACACCAAAAGTATTCCTCATAATCAGTCATCTTAAGGACACGTCAGTCCTTTAGAAGGACTGTATTCAAGAAACTTCCTTTTGAGCACTTCATTAAGCAAATGTTTGAGGGGCAGGTTTTCACCATCAAACTAGACTTTGTATAAACACTATTAAAATCATGTATACAATACACTCCCAAAACACTCATATTACAGATATCAGATTAATTATAATGCACTGGTTAGTTATAATGTCCAAATGTTCCTATAGTAGATTTACTACTACAAACTTCAATAATAATTAGCTTAATCAAATTTGTCAATTCATAGTATTTGACAAAACATAAAAAAAATGCAAGATATTCTAGCACCACGTCATGCCTCAAGCCCATTAATTTACCACTCTGACATCACAGATCAGAGCTCAGCCAATCCTAACAGGCCCAGTCATACTAGCCTTCAATAGCTTATCACAACTATCTGCTGACCTGTCCTTGGCGCCAAGCCAAATAAAAAAATTTAAAGGAAAGTTTGCATGCAAAATGGGGCCGAACAGCATTAGAGCGCAGAATCGCATTCCAGAGCAGGAGAGGGGTGGGCGGAGCCTCAGGTCAGCAGGTGTATAAGTGTCGCACAGGTGAGAGAGAGTGGCAACAAGAGGACCAGGAGTCTGAGCCTGAACTCACACACAGCAGGGAACTTGAGAACAGGTGAGGAACCGTCATTAAAGGGACATTGTGCTTGTATATTTCTCAGAAGGCTTTGTTTTAACTGCTGGGACTGATGTTAAAATCATGCTTTGTCATTTCCTAACAGCTATATATTGAAATGCTTTGTTCTTTCAGCTAGTGAAGATGCTTAAAGGATTACTTTCAGTGCTCTTGGTCCTAGTGGCCTTGTCCTCTGTCATGGGGAAGCTTGAGAAGACCACTGCCAAGAAAGAGAAGAGGATTCCTCAGACTCTCTCCAGAGGTCAGCTTCATGAAAACATCTCGAGACATTCTTTACAGCAATTTTGCAAAATGATGGCTAAGCGGGTGTGCTGTTGTGATCTGTTATATTAGCAAAACTGAAGCTACATAATGATCTGTAGACGCAGAAAGTAGTATAAGGAGTTCCAGTTTTTATTGTGTGAAATACTATCCCAGACCTCATGTTGTGCAATATTGATTTGAATGGCCTATGTAGTAGCAGTCATTTGCATTGGCTATGTAGATTTCGGGTTTTAGGACTCATATTGTGTATTCATTTCTTTCAGGATGGGGTGATCAGTTGATTTGGGCACAGACGTATGAGGAAGCTCTGTTTTGGTCACGATCCAAGTGAGAAAAGCTTATTATATAGAATTATAGAGTATGGTGTTTAATAATAAGTAATTTTGTGCGTATATAAGATCTGCGGATGTATTCTGGTAACACTTGATTTTAAGGTGTCCTTGTTTCAGTGTAATTATACATTTAAGTATTGAGTAATAGCAATATGTACTTACTTTAAAGTCAGGATTAGGGTTTGGTTTAGGGTTAGTTGCAAGGACACTGTAAAATAAAGTGTTACCTTTTAAAATTGATTTTATATTTTCTTTTTTTAATATTTTGTATAACTTGTATTATCTGTTTAATTAGGAACAAGCCCCTCATGGTCATCTTTCACTTGGAGGACTGTCCACACAGCCAGGGTAAAGCTTGACTTTTATTTTGAAATTAGTTAGTTTAAACTTCTTAGTTTGCGCTTCATGTTTGTATTATTTTATTTTCATATATTTTATATTATTTAATTAGCTCTAAAGAAGGCCTTTGCTGAGGATAAAGACATCCAGAAGTTGGTCGATGAGGAATTTGTGATCTTGAATCTGGTGGTGAGTAAAATCGCTAACACTTTACATTTGTTAACATTAGCTAACTACATGAGTTAGCATGAACTAACAATGAAAATACTTCTCTTATTTAATGCTAATTTACTAACACATTATTAAAATCAAAAGTTGTAGTATCTGTTAATAGGCTAATTGATAAAGCTGAGCTAACATGCTAACAAGGGACAGTTGTATTTTTATAAACCAACGTTAACAATGACGAATAAAAACCGTAACAAACATATTGCTCATTGTTAATACAGCATTAAAGTGTTTTTAAGGTCCTTGTCTGTCTGTTATGTGTGTTTTGAATGTCTGTAAATTGAACTGGGATTCATGTCTTTTACAGTATGAGACCACAGATAAGCACTTGTCTCCTGATGGGCAGTATGTTCCCAGAATCCTCTTTGTTGGTGAGTTGATTTAATTATGACAGCTAGATAAATTATGCTACATATTAAGAAAAAGTCTGCACAGATGATTCAAATCTTTCCTGTTTTTCAGATCCCTCCATGACCGTTCGAGCAGACATCACAGGCCGCTATTCCAACCGCATGTACGCCTATGAGCCGGCTGACATGAAGCTCTGTAAGTCTGAAGCAAATTTAAAGCCAAGATAAGCTATTAAACATCATCGTGCTGACAGTATCACTTGTTTGGTTTTGTTTCCACAGTGTTAAGCAACATGCAAAGAGCCCTGAAGTTTTTGAAGACAGAGCTGTGAACACAAAAGTCTAGTCTTTTTGACCGCCGAGAGGACATTACTTCCCTGAGGGCCACTATTATTCTGTCATTTGTTTACTTGTTGACTGCATGAAACGCACTGTAAAGCCCTGTACAAATTTTAAGTACTTTCTTTGAATAGATTCTGTTACGGTTAACCGTCAGGCTTTCATTTTCATGTTTGCTTTTTTTCAATAAATGAAGTTGTACAAAAATTTGCTTCTCGTGGTAATTTGTTTAGGCAGTGACGTTTGCACAGTTATTCAAAGTAGAGGCCATGTGGGTTTTCCAGTTAACGGAGTCTCCGGCTTGCATCCTGGTGGGAGGAGTCAAGAGTAACTGGCAGCATGTTTTCCTTAGTCATATTGTTGCCTGGTTACTAGCTGCCTTTTGTTAACCGCTGAGCACTTGGCCTGAGCGTGTCAGTTCCTTATTGGTTTAGGTTAGAGGAAGTTGCTCTCCTGAAATACTCTATTACAATGGAATGGAATGGGATTTGAGACAATAAAAGACTTAGGCATAAGCATTGTGGAAACCCAACAATTAAGTAATACAAAGACAAAATTGGCCAAAGTACAATTGTGTCCACAGAGTCTTTATTTTTATTTTTTTTTCTGATGTCAAATGCTTGAGAGCGCAGTTCACAGAACCATTGGATACAGATGTACATTTCATTGAAGAATTCATGCAAGAAGCCAAAACAATACGAAAAAATCAAGTCAGTAAAACTAACACACACATAATGGAAATAAAACAGGCAGATAAATATGTAATATGAAATCTGAGATCATTAAACAGTGCTCAAGAAAACATTAATCTATTAATCTTTATATGTAATTGAGTTCTTTAATTTTTTCATACTAATTATGAAGTCCAAATAATGTATCTAGCTACTAACTGAAAAAAAAAAAAAAAAAATTTTTAATTGAAACTACAGTTTAGTGATTCCGAGCAACTTTTACTGTCATCCATGCTGATTGTTAATGTGTGCATTTATTATAAGAAATCAATGTGATACATTCTGATATCGTCAGTATATAAACAACATAAATAGTGTCATGCTCATACTGCACGTCTTGATCACAGTAGCTCCTTTTCTGTTAATGTGTTTTACCACATAAAATAAAACTTAACATAAAATCACTTGGTCTTTGTTGTTTAGCCCATTAGTGTAAGAACTGCATACTAGTATTTGGTGTTCCGTTCTTTCATAGAGAGGAATTCTTAAAAATACAGCCTCATAATGTACAGTACATTCACACTGTACTCTTGAAAAATCAAGCATATAATAATATATAGCAGCAAGAACACGCAGGCTGGTCTCCTCTTCAGTAAAAGCAAACACACACACACTCTCTTTAACAGCTCCGATGAGAATTCCAGTGGTCAAACGACATAATAAGATTAGAGCCTACAGGAAGGCGCTTGGATTCGCCCGTGGGTCCTTTTGGTTTCTGTACCGATATGTCAGCCAGACACCCAGGATCTGAAATAACCAGAATGATGGGAAAAAAAAAAAAAAAAAAAACTTCTGTTAAATGTACAGTAAAAAAGAAAATGGCAGCTGTGCTTGCTAGACCATCTCTGTAAAAGATACAGTGATAATGTTTTAGGTGTTATGGGATATTGCCAGTGTTGGGGAAGCTACTCTGAAACTGTAGTTTGACAAGCTACTCATAAATTAAAGTAGTTAAACAACAGTCAAGTTACCCTTTTGAAAAAGTAGTTAGCACTACAAGTTACTATCAAAAAGTAGCTAGCTACATTGAAACTACTTTAATTTTTTTTTTTAAATGGGTTTAAAACAAAGCAATGCACTACAGTTATGATTTCAAAGTGTACTGTTTTATTTTGTAAACTATATCAAAAAATAAAATACTCAAATGTAGCCCATATCTCACACTGACCCTCTTTGCACGCTTTATATATAATACAGGGAATGTTTTGTTTTTCATGCTATGAGAGGACCGACCACCAATAGCACTCTGCAGTTTCAGAAGTGATTTCTACATATAAATGCAGGATTCATGCTCAAAATTGCTACCATAACACGGGACAAAAATATGCAATAATAAGAATAATAATAAGCAATGTAAATGCAGACTAGAAAAATATTAGAATTTTTGTATCAATATTTTTTAAATTCTATTCCAATTATTTGTAAAATTACTTAAAATCTTAAATGTCTAACTATACATTGCTATTCTTATTATGGTGGAGACGTTATTACATCTGCACTTTACTATAGCACCCTCACTTATTTCAGAAGCACCCTCGATTTGATTCTGGAACCGGACCTGCACTTAAACCGAACCGGAACTTAAATTGGATACACAGAAAAATGCAGGTTAAACTCACAGCACATGCAGTGATAAAGCTTTGAGACGAGAATCATGTGCTTCTCGAGTGAACATTCTTATACCCGAGCAACCTACTTTATTAGATCAGCCTTTGCCATGTGATAAGTGCACTAAGCTATGTCGCGATTTTGTTTTCTGTTCAATTGATGGATGCTTTGCCAATGCAATGACTCAAAACACTGTGTTAGTGATCTTATGTTCATTATAAAACTGGCGGGACAGATAGACTAAGGTGGGTCACCACGGTAATAAAATAGTTTGCATACATTTGATATAGACTGCAATAAAGCAGGACAATCAATTTAAAAAGGCTGTTATCCACCTGTATGTTCTTAGTCTTCGACACAGACAGCGTTTTAATTATTTGTTTATAAATTAAGGGTAACCTTTAATAATCGATTCGTGCAGTGTGAACCCACTCCTCCTGTCCTTTACATAATCACCAGACGATCTCTTCTCGATTAACTACTGATGAACTGATGAACTGTAAAGCCGCAAGATTCGGGATATAACAATAGATGGCGGTAATGCGCGGTTTTACTTCGTGATCTGAAGGCGCTGTGCTGCTTCAATGCATCGTATAGCGCAAAACGTACTCGGTTACTAACGTCACCTCGGTTCCCTGAGATACTGAACGAGTACTGCGTATGGGGAAAGGTCTCCCTTTTTCCCCGCTGCTGAAGCCTTTTTCAATAACGCAGTGTAACTGCATCGTCATTGGTTCACTCATAGACAAGTTGTTGAACCAATGACGATGCGGCATAGCTGCGCGGCCTATGGCGACAAAGCGCGTGAATATTCCCGCCGAAATGGGCGGGGTTACGGGCTATATAAGCAGGCGTTTCGCCATAGGATTTCAGTGTAATCGACTGAAGCGACGACCCTGAAGCCGCAGCCTCGTGGCACGGCAAGTGACGCAGTACTCGTTCCGTATCTCAGGGAACCGAAGTTACGTTAGTAACCGAGTACGTTCCCTTTCGATACTTCACTCGTACTGCGTATGGGGAACGAATTCAACCACGCCGTGCCACGGCTGGGAATGATACAGCCTGAATTTGGACACATGGAAGGGGGTCCAAGAAAACAAGCGAGAAGGCAAAGCCTTAATCGAACCCTCTGTTACACTTAAGGAAATAATTCCTGGGGTTGCGGACATCAAGATGATAGAATCTGACAAAAGTGGACAGCGAAGACCAGCCGGCCGCCTCACAGATGTCTTGAATGGAAACTCCGTTGGACCAAGCCCACGAGGAAGCCATTCCTCTAGTGGAGTGGGCCCTGACTCCTATGGGGCAGTCTGCACCCAGAGAGGAGTAGCACAGGTTAATAGCGTCCACTATCCAACGGGAGAGACGCTGTTTTGAGACCGGAGACCCCTTGGTGCGGCCATCAAAACAGACAAAGAGCTGATCCGACTGCCTGAAAGGCTGCGATCGCTGCACATAGGTCCTCAATGCCCTAACTGGGCAGAGTAGCTCCAGCTCTCGTTCGTCCGCTGAGGGAGGAAGAGCAGAAAGCGAGATGACCTGAGCTCTAAACGGGGTTGAGAGCACCTTAGGAACGTAGCCGTGCCTAGGTTTGAGAACAATCTTCGAGTCTCCTGGCCCAAATTTAAGGCATGCAGGGCTCACAGAGAGGGCCCGCAAATCGCCAACACGCTTAACCGATGCTAGTGCCAACAGCAGAGCGGTCTTCAGCGTTAAGGGTCTGAGATCGGCTGAACTCATTGGGTCAAAGGGGGGTCCCTTTAAGGCTCTGAGGACCAGAGAGAGGTCCCAAGTGGGAACGGTGAGGGGGCGAGGAGGATTCAATCGCCTAGCGCCCCTCAGGAAACGGATCACAAGGCCGTTACGTCCCACTGATAGGCCAGCAATGGGAGCATGGAAAGCTGCAATAGCTGCTACGTAAACCTTAAGAGTAGAAGGGGTGCGCCCCATTTCTAAGCGTTCTTGGAGGAAAGACAGTATGGAGGATACGTCACTCTCCACGGGGTCTATGTTGCGTGAAGAACACCAATCAACAAAGACCGCCCATTTCTGGTCGTAGAGGCGTCTCGTGGACGGAGCTCTAGCCTGAGAAATGGTATTTAGAACGTCCCCGGGGAGGCTGGACGGCTCCCATCGAGGGACCAGAGGTGCAGAGCCCAAAGCTCTGGCTGTGGGTGCCAGATCATTCTGTTTGCCTGAGAGAGGAGGTCCCGTCTCAGGGGAATAGGCCACGGGGCTCTCAGGGAGAGCTTGAACAGCTCTGAGGACCAAACCTGGTTCCTCCAGAGCGGGGCTACCAGAAGGACTCTGTGTTGGTCTTCTCTGATGCGCCTGATAACCTGAGGGATCAGTGCGATCGGAGGAAAGGCGTAAAGGAGCGTGCTGGGCCATGTATGGGCCAGAGCATCGACTTCCTTCGAGAAGAATGTTGGGCAATGAGAGTTGTCTTCTGAAGCGAAGAGGTCTATCTCTGCCTTCCCGAAGAACTCCCAAATCTCCCAAATCGGAGCGGTGCGTCGTGTGAAGGCGGGCAGAATACGGAGCGCGCCACGACTTAGTGAGCTCCTCGTGGACCTCGGGAAAGAAGGGCGCTGAGCGCTGGCGAGGTGCTTGGCGGCGGCCTGGCAGAAACCATTCGTCCAGGCGGCTGCGAGATGGCTCCTCTGGAGGGGCCCATTCGAGGTCCAGCTCTTCCACAGCTCTGGACAGGACGCAGAAAAGCTCGGCATCCATGCCCTGGCCGTGTTCAACGGGTTCCAAGGGAGGCGGAGCAGTGTCTTCCGGCTCGCCAGCCCATGCTTCTGCTTCGGAAGCCGCAAGTGACATGGAGTCATCCTGCTCGTCGTCTGTTCCTCCAAATGAGACGAGGTCACTTGCTTCGGCAGAGGGACGCTGCTCAGGGCGGGAGAACAGGACGGGAGATGGTTCCCTCGGAGGAGAAAGCGAGGCACGCGGGGGCTGGGCCGGCGTGAGCTCGTCTGACTCCGGGCGCTGAGTCGCTCTACCCCGCTGTCTCTTCCTGGCCGGTTCGCGGGAGGAAGAAGACGGGAGGGCGCGAGCGGCGAGATCGCTTTCCGTGAAGAAGGCGACCCGCGAGCGCAGGGAACTGAGACTCATGCACTCGCAGTGCGGGCATGAGTCCCCAGCAAGCGTGCTGTCCGCATGGGGCTTGCCCAGGCAGGCGACGCACTCGGCGTGACCGTCGCTACCGTCGCTATCATGTGCTACGTACCGTCGCACGTAGCACATGAGTGACGGGGCATCGTGAGACGCCGGTGCCGTGAAAACGGCAGTTGGGTGGCTCTTAGAGCGGCGAGGACCGCGGAAGCTCTTTTAGGAGCGGTGAAAACCGCTGAAATCGCTCTTTTAGAGCGGCGTTAAGCCGCGGGTGAAGCTCTCAGGCGGCGCGCCGGATGGCAACAGGGGACACAGAGGAAGCGGCCGGGAGCGGGAAGCGGGAGGCGGCGGCTCAACGACGGCGCTGATGCTGCAGTCAGTGAGGGCGCCGGCGCTGTCCTCAGCCGGCGAGTCCAGGCGAGTCCGCTACGGGAGCCTCTTCAGACGGCGGCGAGAGCTGTCAGGAAGGCGGCGAGCTTCTTCGGCTTCAGGCGGAGATCAGCGAAGAGATGTAGAGGTCGTCGCTGAAGGAGAAAACACTGAAATCCTATGGCGAAACGCCTGCTTATATAGCCCGTAACCCCGCCCATTTCGGCGGGAATATTCGCGCGCTTTGTCGCCATAGGCCGCGCAGCTATGCCGCGTCGTCATTGGTTCAACAACTTGTCTATGAGTGAACCAATGACGATGCAGTTACACTGCGTTATTAAAAAGGCTTCAGCAGCTGGGAAAAAGGGAGACCTTTCCCCATACGCAGTACGAGTGAAGTATCGAAAGGGAACTGAATGTAGCTTGTAGCTTTTGGTCGCGCTACACCGCTACTTGCTGGAAAATGTAGTTAACTACTGGAAAAACTACACTGTTTTAAAAGTAGCTGAACTACATACAAGCTACTGAAAAACGTAGTTAAACTAGTAGCGCCGCTACATGTAGTTAACTACTCCCCAACACTGGATATTGGCATATTGGTAACTGTATGTTTTTTTAACTTGTATATTTCATTAAGTGATAAAATGTTGAAATACTACTTTGTACACTAAAATGTACTGATAACCACCATAATACAATAATATATAATTTTAACAATAATTTACATGTTTTCTTGTTGAAAATGATACAGATTTAAAATAAAATCATTATTTTTACTTTCAAAATAAAAAAAAACAAACATTTTACAGTATTTTAAAGTAAAATTGCAATGTAATGCAATGTTTTTCTTCCTATTCTGAATATGGTAAGTTAACATACAGTTAACCAATTAACATTTTCTGTACCATTTTTACAATCTGTTTTGGTAATAATTACAAACATTTTTAAAGAGGCCATATTATGCTCTTTTACAAACTCTTGATTTTGTTTTTTTAGGGTCTGCTATAAAATGTCATGTTTGAATGTTCAAAAAACACATTATTTTTGACATATATTACATTGTTGCAGCGCCTCTTGCCAGTCTGTCAGTATCGCTCTGGGGTGCGTTTCCTGAACAATGATGTAACTCGCAGCTGAACTACCATAGTACGATGCATCGTTGAAAAAAAAAAATCAACTAGCTAGTCACGACTGTTTCCCGAAACCGTATTGTCGCAAACCTGTCGTTCAACCACGTTGGTGAATGATGTCACGCAGGTGGTGGAGTAATAACTTCTATAAATGAATCGGTTTGAGATTGAATTAATGCTAGAATTTCTGCTATAAATTACAGACATGGCATTAGAGGACTAATTCTCATTTTCCTCAGTTATTTTGCTTTATTCCAAGATTAAGTCAAATGCTTGTACTGACGTACCAGAGCACGTACGCATATGCGCACTCTTCAAAAACGGTGCTTTAAATCTCTTGACAAACTAAAATATATAAATGACACTTGTATATATTCGAAATAAAATATATACATTGTACTTGATGTCAGCATGCTTATTTTGCTCAAGATAAGGATTTATTAAGTCCACATATCATAAAAACAAGAAACTATGCTTCTAACCACAGCTCGAGAGCTGTCGTTCCAACCACACAAGTTTGCGATGCAGTTTGCGAATGTTCGTTTGAATGATGGTTTCGGGAAACACCAAATCGTTCAACTATGTAAGTAACGACCGAACTTGCGATGTTAGTTGGCTGACGATACTTTTGGGAAACGCACCCCTATTAAGTTCCCGTTTCTATGGAGCCCCTCCTTCTGAAAAGCACAGTATGCTCTGATTGGTGGGCTGTGTTGTGATTGGTCAACCACTTCAAGCGTGTTTTGTAAATGTCACGCCCCTTGCCATAACCGGGGTGGGACATGGCGACAACACACTACCAATGCAACTTAGTCAGGCCTCGCCCCCTTTTCTGCGTATGCCTTTGACGGGAATTATTTAAATCAAGAATATTTTGATGTGTACATTCCCAGAAGAAAAGTCAAGACTACAATCGAGGCATTTCAGGAAGTTCAGAAACAGTGCTTAATGAAATGAATAATAACTCCATTTTGGAGTGGACTTGGTATCTTTGCAGACCTTTTTCAAGCAGCAACATTACATAATAAAAAAAAATGAAAATGTAAAAAAGACATTCATCAACGCATACATCAGTTATGTTAAACGGAGGCTCAGGCATGTTTGCTTGACGTGCGAAAACCAATGAAGTTCATTCTCATGTTACACAGCACGTTTGAGCTTACGCAAGAGGTTTGTTCTCGCACGTCAAGCAGGTTCAGTTGAGCTTCTTTTTATGTTCGCTGATCAAAGTTTATATGTGAATAAAAACCTAATTTAGAGTGATTGTGTCTCTTCAGAAAATTTGGACTAAAACCACTCAATTCATACGGATTCGTTTTTACGATTTCTTTTTGAAGCGTCAAACTGATAGTTGCGTATAGTTGTCAATGGAAGGACAGAAAACGCTCAGATTTAATTAAAAATATCTTCATTTGCGTTCCAAAGATGAAAAAAAAGTCAACATGAGGGTGAGTAAATGATGACAGAAGTTTCATTTTTGGGTGAACTATCCCTTTAATAGAACCCCTTTAATTTGCTTGACAATAATGTAAGCTTGAGAACACCAGAAAACTTTCTGGTTGTGAAATTCATTGAAGAATTTCAAAGAAGAGATCAAAGCAGAAGTTAGTGTAGCAGGCTGACCTCAGTGAAGCTGAAGAAGAGACCGATCCCTCCGACGAAGCGCAGCACCTCGCCGGCGTGCTCCTGGATCTTTGCTGCACATGTGGTGCAAGTGCTGTAATGAAAGCAGGGCTGCACAGAAGCAAAACAGACATCGACAAGAGCAGAGAGTTATACTGGAACAAATAATGTAATTGCCTAATTTGTCACACATTTGTGATGCTTTATGCTATCACAATAAGCATGCAAATGATTAACACACAGGCATTATCACCAACACAGGTGTCATTTATATTGATCAATAGGAGCAATGCTTCAGCAACATAACAAAAGAACAATGAAGAGTGCGTATCAGAGGAAATTACAGCGGCACAGCTTCCATTGATGTCCATGTGAGAGAAACCGCAGCAGTTCAGACTCTTCTCCACGTCCCTCTGAGTGGTCAGAGAGTTATTCCAGCCCACCTCCAGAAGATGATTCTACACACAGTTATGAAAGACATGACAACTTAAGAAAAACACAAAATGGAACAAACAATTAAAAAAGAAAAAAAAGACTCCCATTTACATGCATTAAAGTTTGTTTGTTCACGAAGTCTCTTACATTCTCCAATGCTGCATTTATTTGATCAAAAATACAGTAAAAAGGACTAATATTGTGAAATATTATTATTATTTAAAATAAGTTTTCTATTTGAATAGTGCAAAGCTGAATTTTACTCCAATCTTCAGTGTCACATGATCCTTCAGAAATCTTTCTAATATGCTGATTTGCTGCTCAAAAATATTATTATTATCCATGTTTATTATGCAACAGTTGTGCTTCTTAAAGGGATAGTTCACCAAAAAATGAACTTTTTGTCATCATTTACTCACCCATGCTGTTCCAAACCCGTATGACCACCAAAGAAGATATTTTGAAGAATGTTAGTAACCAGAGAGTTGACGGCATCTATTGACTTCCATAGTAGGAAAAAGAAAATACTATGGAAGTCAATGGATGCCATCAACTGTCTGGTTACCAACATTCTTTAAAATATCTTCTTTTTGTTCAACAGAAAAAAGAAACTCAAACATGTTTAGAACAACATAAGGGTGAGTAAGTCATGACAAAATGTTTGCGTGAACTATTCCTTTAATATTTTTGTGGAAACCATGATACATTTTGCCCCAGGACTCTTTCAAGAATACAAAGTTCAAAAGAACAGCATTTACTTGAAATAGGAATCTTTTGTAACGTTATAAAAGCATTTAATCAGTCACTTTTGATCAATTTAAAGCATTTTTGCTGAATAATTTTGAATTCTGCCAAAATTATTTATATTTGTAGCACATTTCCAAAGGCTATTGGATTTATAAGGATTATACAAGTATATATTTTGAAGTACAGTGATTAATCGTACCTGCTGCTCCTCATTGATAGCCAGACATGCACTGGACACCGAAAACTGAACTACAAACACCAGGAACAGGATGATCATGTACTATTGTCAATGAATTAAGGATTAAAACACAAAATACAATGCAGAAATATTCAGAGAAAAAAAAAAAAAATTATATATATATATATATATTAGTACATTAAGAATATGCCTGTTAACATAACCACTATCTGCAGTAAAACAATGTATTAAATATTTAGACTTTAAATAAAAACAAACGATTCAACAAGAATTAAGGCACACTTGGTGGTTGTCTGTGCATTTCTCTTGGAATCCAATGTCAATGACATACAGAATTGCATTACACTGTAAACTATGCTTTAAAAACAAAAACATTTATTTTATGTTTTTTTTGAGTAAGAAAGAAATGTAATATACTGGAATAGTTTCCCTTAACAGACTACTGATATAATCAGGCAATCCTTCCTCCCTGAACATCAGAGTTTAATGACCCAAATTCATCTCAGGATTAGTTCATTTCATTTTGTCTAAGAGACTGTTTTACATTACAAGTAGTTCACTGATGTGCACTCTCATTTATCATGTTAACTGCACCACTCTATGGACACAGAGTGAAATGCATTACATGAGCAGATCATAATCCTGTCTCATTTCCAAAAGCAATGAAGAAAAACAGAGCACATAATGTAATGAAATGCAAAGACCTGACACACATTATAGTTTGTTTGCATAAGGCCAATGAAAATATGTATATGAACATTTATAAACGTTTCAACCTATTATAAAAACCCATTTCAAACAAAGAAAATAATTAAGTTAATTTGTATTTTAAATGATTACACAGTGCTGTTCGGTTTACAGTAGAGTACTGGAAGAAACCGGATACCCACAAATCTGAGTATAGTGGTTCTATCTTAATATTAAAGGTGCCCTAGAACTAGTTTTTACAAAATGTAATACAAGTCTAAGGTATCCCCTGAATGTGTCTGTGAAGTTTCAGCTCAAAATACCCCATAGACTTTTTTCAATTAATTTTTTTAACTGCCCATTTTGGGGCATCATTAACTATGCACCAATTCAGGCTGCAGCTCCTTTAAATCTCTCGCTCCCTGCCCTCCGAGCTCTCGACTATAATACAGTGCATTTACAAAGTTCACACAGCTAATATAACCCTCAAATGGATCTTTACAAGATGTTCGTCATGCATACTGCATGAATGCGTCGGATCATGTGAGTATAGTATTTATTTGGATGTATTACATTTGATTCTGAATGAGTTTGAGGCTGTGCTTCGTGGCTAAAGCTAACATTACACACTGTTGGAGAGATTTATAAAGAATGAAGTTGTGTTTATGCATTATACAGACTGCAAGTGTTTAAAAATGAAAATAATGATGGCTCTTGTCTCTGTGAATACAGTAAGAAACGATGGTAACTTTAACCACATTTAACAGTACATTAGCAACATGCTAATGAAACATTTAGAAAGACAATTTACAAATATCACAAAAAATATCATGTAATCATGGATCATGTCAGTTATTATCGCTCCATCTGCCATTTTTTGCTATTGTTCTTGTTTGCTTACCTAGTCTGATGATTCAGCTGTGCACAGATCCAGACATTAATACTGGCTGCCCTTGTCTAATGCCTTGAACATGAGCTGGCATATGCAAATATTGGGGGCGTACATATTAATGATTCCGACTGTTACGTAACAGTTGGTGTTATGCTGAGATTTGCTTGTTCTTCGGAGGTCTTTTAAACAAATGAGATTTACATAAGAAGGAAGAAACATTGGTGTTTGAGACTCACTGTTGTTATTCTTGTTATTCAACTATGCCAAGGTATATTCAATTTGCCAAGGTATATTCAATTCAAACCTTTAATAAGTGACAAGAATACTTTTTGTGCACCAAAAAAACAAAACGACTTTTCAACAATAAAAGATGGCCGATTTCAAAACACTGCTTCATAGCTTTACAAATCGAATCAGTGGATCGGAGCGCCAAATTCATGCAATTTCAGCAGTTTAGGCATTTTATAGGAGATCCGAATCACTGATTCAAAACAAAAGATTCATAAAGCTCAGAAGCTTCACGAAGCAGTGTTTTGAAATCGGCCAATCACTAGATATTGTTAAAAAAAAAGTTTTGTTTTTTTTGGCGCACAAAAAGTATTCTCATTGCTTTATATTAAGATAGAACCACTGAACTCACATGAACTGTTTCAAATATGTTTTTAGTACCTTTATGGATCTTGAGAGTTTGAATGGCTATGCTCTCAATAGAATCCTCACTGAGCCATCAGATTTAATCAACAATATCTTAATTTGTGTTCCAAAGATGAACAAAGGTCTTACGGGTGTAGAACGACATGAGGGTGAGTAATTACTGATTTTTGGGTGAACTAACCCTTTAAAACATACACCAAGAAAATGAAGATTAATGGAAACATTATCTGCATCCGAAATCACATACTTTCTGATATAGTAGGTGAAAAACAGTATGTGACAAAAGAAGCATGTCTGAATTCACAGTACTCATTAAAGAGTAGGCAAAAAGTACACGGACGACCTGCTACTTCTAGCGAGATTCTGAAGTGTGGACACTTTAATATCCCATGAGGCAACGGGAAAGGATTTGTGAATGACAGTGAAGCGACGCAAAAGACATTGGTATGGCGAATGTAGTGCATCCGGATTACATTCATACTATAAAGAACATATGTTTTTAGCAGTTGTGAAGTAATTACTTATTCAAAATAAGTAGCAACTCAAGAGAGTATGCAACTTCGGATGCAACCACAAACATTCTGCCCCTAACATAATTATTGCAAAGTACAGTTAAAATTATTTAGGCCTATTCATTCTGCTTGACATAAATACTCACCTATGTCGAAACACTGAACAAAGTATAGTAGTAGTGCACCATCTATGGGTGATCGCAGTAAAGGATACAAAGAACAGCAGAACCTGGTGGTGCTTCATGGCACCAATAAGTCCAGCTAGGGCAACAAAGAAGAGGAAGACTCCGACTCCAATGATGCCACCCACCACCTGGAAGCTCGACACCAGCCCAAAACACTTCCCCCAGGCAGCGATGCCAATCATCAGCAAGCTCACCATCTGAAGTGGAGGAATAGTAGTGTTATTGTGGAATTGTAAATGTAAAATTAAAACTAAAGTAAAATTTTCTCTCCGCTAGAGGCCTATTCAAAACAAAGGCGTAGCTTGATGACGCCAATTTTGAACGCGGAATCTTGGGACATGTGGTCTTCACATCACAGCCGGTGGAAAATAATCAGGATAGGACTCGAAACTTTTAACCAGAATGCAGAACTTTTATTATGCAACAGTCACCGGCGCCGCTTCCACTTTTCCGTTCATGAGTATGCGGTAACGCAGCTCTGTTTATCATATTAGATACATTTTAGTGTTTTAAAAATTATGTTATAACGTTACTCTGTGCGTTCGCTGGGTGGCTGCTGTGAGAAGCTTGTTTGAGGCACACTGCAGTAAGATTTTAGAATATCATATTAAATGCTGGATGGCTTGTGTTGATAAATGACATGCAATTAATTTTAAAACATATTGTATGATGGAGAAAATTCTGTATTACTGTTACTAAAAATAAAGCTGCATCTGATTATGTTATGTTAGCTAATTGACAAAATAGTGTTTTTCTCTGAGGCATGGTAAAGCATGGTACTCGCAAAAAAAAAAAAAAAATCAAGAAAATTAGATTTAAACAATAAGACTAAACGTGTTGAGCTATATATAACAACAATTCATTTTCTGTATATAAATGTAACCAAACAGTTGTTCCCTTGTCTATTAAAACATGTAAATATTAAAGCGTCTTTGGTGTTTCCATGGTTTCTACAAAATAAAATCGGAAACCGAGGGTAACGCGTAGGGCTGGGCGATATATTGCACGCGATTGTCACGCGCATTTCGTAGATCACTGACAAGCTACGCAATATCGCGTTCATTAACGAAGGCGATTCATCTGCGATAATGAACACGATATTGCGTAGCTTGTCAGTGATCTATGGCTCTGTCTATTAAATGCCGCTCCATTTGAAAGCAGGTGATGGCAATTTAGCGGTAATCAGGGAACCGGCTTTACTGACGAAATGCGCGTGACAATCGCATGCAATATATCGCCCAGCCCTGGTAACGCAGGTATGACGCCACTGACAGGCGACTCCTCACACGTCCAGAAAGCCTTAGTTAAAATTGCAATTTTCTAACGATTTACAAATAGTTGCAAAAATTTGGGATATTGTAAGTACTCAAGTGAACAAAATATATAACACTGGCCTAGTGGTTTTGGGATATTTTACTGCAAAGTACTTACATATTGCACCTTTAACTGAAATAAAGCTGGAATAAAATATTAGATGAAAAGCTTTTACAAAAATTTAATTACAAATGTTGCCTTGACAACTAAGTATACTTAAATAAGTTTAAGCTGAAGTAACTAGAAATACTAAAACTGAAATAAATATAAAGCCAAAATACAGGGACTGCAACCATTAAGCTGGAAATGACCCCCAAATGTTAGTTATAGTCTAGGAAATACTAAAAAGTTATTGCACTAAACAAAGTCAAATTTTTCAAATAATGTTACTCAGTTTCATGTTAATTCTGTCAGTGATGATTCATGGGAATACAAATGGCAGGCAAATGGCACCGTTTGCTTAGAATGCCCCAACAACAGCTGTGATGTCACTTGAGCAATAAAACGCAAGCAGTCACATCATAACACAAAATGTTTATACAAAAGCTTATTCATTCGTTAAAAGCACTGATTCCTTAGAGGTTTGTCCATATTGCTATCATTGGCCGACAATGAGAAATGACCCCTGAGCTTCTGCTTCATCAAAAGTAACAAGTGAAAGATCACAGCTGATTATAATGTTTTCTTTCCAATCAATATCAGCTCCAAACTAATGAAGCAGGATATCTAGAACAAAAGCAGGATGTGACTTTGCCAAAACAGACGAGTTGCGAGGAAACCGGGATGTTATTCTACAGGCTGTGCGTGAAACCAGAACCGCTCATCGGCCTCATTCCACACAAAGAATCTCTCTAAATAATTCACACGAGTCCTGAGATACCGAGAACTGTAATGCAGCCGCACAGAAACACCTCTTGTATGAGCATTTATAAACACGTGTGCAAATGTTACAATAAAGGCTCATAAAGATGTTCCATATGGTTGCTTCCATTCATATGCGTTGGATACTCACAACATAGAGGATGTTGAGCGCGCACAGGGAATTCTTGGAGCAGGTGAATCCAGCGCAACCCATCTTGAATGTGTTTTTTCCGGACAAAAGCTTTTACCTGTATAAATTTCCGTCTCTGGAAATTTCAGTTACATGACAAGCAAATCGAACAATTCAAGAGAGGAAATTGTAGTTGAACAAGGAGAAAATACCCGTGTGGTTCAGTCCAATTCACAGTGAACGCTGATGCGTGAAAGGTTGCCAGATCCCATCAAATAAAACCCAACCTCTTCTTTAGGATGAACGTGGGCTGCTCAGTGCTGCTATTAAGCCTTGTGGATTTTGGCTGCAAAATAAATAAATAAATATCATAGAAACACCAAAAAGAGTCGTTAAGCAAATTAAGTTGTTCTTTTCTAATCTTTAAAAAAAAAAAAAAAAAACTAAATTGGGATTGCCCGGACTGTAAATGAAAACACAGGTCTACACTGGCCTGGACTAACAAACTGTACGTATATAATTTCAAACTTAGATAATATATAAGCCTAACTATAATTTATATGATAAATTATATTTTAACTACAGATGTAAATTAATAAAAAAAAAATTTATTATATCACTGATTCTTGAGAAGTGGGACAAAACAGGATGCAATATTGAAAAAAATAAACCTTATTCTCAGGCAAGTTAAACTACATTTATGTATCTTACATGTAATAAGCTACTGAGCAATGCTTTGATACAACCTCCCAACTTTACTCTTTTTAATCAAAATGTGCTTTTTACCTTGCCATCACTTATATTGTGTCAACACCGTCAGACAACAAAAACACAAATTAATTTTCACTCACATTATGCAAGACCTATAAAAAGTATAGTAAACACTCATTTTTACCAAGGCTGACAGAGGCCACAAAAAAATACTTTCAATATGTGTATATATATTTATTATAAAGATTTTCATTTGTGTTTCTTTAAATTGGACTGTGAAATATAACTTTAACTTTATCTTTAACAAAAATCAAGATGATTTTAACATTTCAAAACCCATTCTCATGTTAGCAGACAGATTACATTTTTACCTATGACCAACAATTCCTAAACAAATATAAAATATCATGATGATATATCAAAATATTCATCTGACGGAGTTGACACATCTGACGGTGTTGACGAAAACCTGACTTGTAGTCATGTTAACTATCAAATACTTGAATCAATCAATTACTCTATTAAAACAAACACAACAAACAGTGAGTATGTTAACAAAACAAAAATAATGACTTTATTCAACAATATCTGTAGAACCTGGAAGCGCTGAACATATAAACAGCATAGAAGAATGACACAGAAGCGAGGATACTGTTGAATAAAATCGTTATTTTTGTTTAGTTTTTGGGCACAAAAGTATTCTCGTCTCTTCATAATATTGAGGTAGAACCACAGCACTTAAGTTGAACCACTTGAGTTTTAACAATGTCTTTAGTACCTTTCTGGACCTTGAAAGTGGTGATTATATTGCTGTCTATGGACAAGTCATAAACCTCTTGGATTTCATCAAAAATATCTTAATTTGTGGTCTGAAGGTCTTATGTGGAACGACATGAGGGCAAGTAAAGGATTAAAAGATTAGTTCACTTTAAAATGACAATTAGCCCAAGCTTTACTCACCCTCAAGCCATCCTAGGTGTTTATGACTTTCTGCTTTCTGACGAATACAACTGGAGAAATATTAATAATCACCCTGATGCTCCTAATCTTTATAATGGGAGTGCACAGAAACCACCTGTTTGAAACACAAAAAAGTGCATCCATCCATCATAAACATACTCCACACAGCTCTGGGGGATTAATAAAGTCCTTCTGAAGCGAAACGATGTGTTAAAAAAATATCCATATTTAACTAAGGAAGAAGCATTTTTAACTGTTAGAGTTTTACACTTTCTTCCTAAGTTGAATATGGAAGGCGTCTAGCGGAAGCTAGATATTTTACTTCATAATGTGTTGAATATGAATATTTTTTTTTTTACACAAATGCATTGCTTCAAGTCAGATGGACTTTATTAACCCCCGGAGCTGTGTGGAGTACATTTATGATGGATGGATGCACTTTTTGAGTTTTAAACAGGTAGTTTCTGTGCACTGCCATTATAAAGCTTATCGGAGCAGCAGGGTAATAATTAAATTAAGCCTAACTCTGCTAGAAGTGATGACTAATCCACAAAAGCAATATACGCTGTCAGGTCATATAGTTAGTATTAGTACAATATTAGAAAAACTATACACTATTTTATATTTAATATAATTAAAAATGACTTGAAAACCACAAAAATATGATGACTTCATGTTGAATGTCAACTCCGTCATTGGCCTGTCACCACCATCAGACAGAAAATCTGACGGTGTTGACACTGACGGTGTTGACATATTGGCATTTCTTTCACAAAACAAATGGAGTTCATGTAGTAGCCATTTTGTTTTCTCTGTTGATGCTATATGCTAATAGAACCTGCTTCAGGAGAAAAAAATAATCTAAAAATTTTGAATAATTTCCTCATGAATTGGAAGAGGGTGTTGACATATCATGGTTGTGACACAGGGAATATTAACATTAAGATTTAAAATATTCTAAAATTATAAAACTTACTAGAGCCTGTCTGACATTGATGTACTCTGCAGAGGTGGAATGTGGCAAGGGGGTCCCTCAGAGTGACAGCTGCCCCTGATATTCCCTGATATTATTACATTTTAATAAATGTCTGACGGTGTTGACAAAAAGTGGGGACACAACTTGGAAATCTTATAAAACATGCATGTGTCATTGAAAAACAATATTGCTCTGACATGAAATATTATCAAGTATTGCTTTTTATAAAACAAGCTTTTTCATCATTAAAAAAAACATTTTTATCCATTTTATTGCATACAAATTTTTGAACCCTTCTCTGTGGACACACTGTTTTAGATGTAGTGAGAAGACAATAAGTGTTATACATTTGATATAATAATGATAAAATTAAATTGAAGGGGATAATTGTGATAAATACTTTCTATTATTAATCCCTCATAACATTTAAAATAGAAAATATTTTTATTTTTAAACCTAATAGCAGTTACAATTGCTGGACATGTTTTGTCCCATCTCTCAAGAATCAGTGAAATGTTTGTTTGCCTTTGTTTATTGACACACTATACCAAGCTATAAAAAAACAATAACTTACCAATGAGTCAGATACAACAACAAGTTGTTTATTCTCAAAAATACATAAATAAATAAATTTAAAAAAAAAGAGAGAGAAAAAATTATTCAACATTTCAATGAGGGCTTTACTCCGACATGGCAACCATTTAAGGAGGCGGAACTGGCCGTCAGCGGTAAAATTGATTGGTCAGTTTTTTCCTGAATAATGACTCATTGACAAGAGGTGGTTTGCACTTATTCCCGCCTCCCCTTAGTAACAGTTGCGAGGAGAAGCATTTATTCCCCAAGTCAACAATAAGCCTTAAGAAGTGTACAATGAAAAACATCTGGACATACATTGTCAAATGTTATCAAAAGCTGTTTATTTTTATGATGTTGGCCTATACTATATCTAATTAACTGACTGCAGCAAATGGGGCCTGATGATATTTCTCTCTCTCTCTCTCTCTCTCTCTCTCTCTCACACACACACACACACACACACACACACACACACACACACACACACACACACACACACACACACACACACACACACACACACACACACACACACACACACACATATACACACACACACACACACACACACATACACACTGTACATCTTCCAGTTTATGCATCTGTTATTTATTATACATATAGCTTGTCTTGAAATAAAACTAAAAGTTTTTCATAGGTTTCACAGTCTTCCATTCTTATTTTATTTAATTAATTACTGTACAGTATAACATACAGAAGTATACAGTTAATACAGTTACAGTTAAATGAGCACAAGTGGGCAAGCGTAAGGATTTGAGTTTGACAAGGGCCAAATTGTGATGGATAGATGACTGGGTCAGAGCATCTCCAAAACTGCAGCTCTTGTGGGGTGTTCCCAGTCTGCAGTGGTCAGTATCTATCAAAAGTGGTCCAAGGAAGGAACAGTGGTGAACCGACGACTCATTGATGCATGTGGGGAGCAAAGGCTGGCGAGTGTCTGTCCAACAGATGAGCTACTGTAGCTCAAATTGCTCAAGAAGTTAATGCTGGTTCTGATAGAATGGTGTCAGAATACACAGCGCATCACAGTTTGTTGTGTATGGGGCTGCATAGCTGCAAATTTGTAACACCCGTTATCTTCAACATTTATAAATGATGATACATAGAGGGTTATTCTTGTCTGAACATGCCAGTGTAATTTTATGTTCACTTGTTTACCACACATCTAAAAAAATATTGAAACTGTAATTATACTTTTTAGAATAATTAAATTATCCTAATTTAAGAGGTTTTTAACTAGATATTCATACAAAATCTACTAGAGAAAAACAAATTTTTTGTTTAATTGGATTTTTGATTCCAAAACTGCATACCATCATCATGTGACAACTAGCCCTGATCTCTGATATAAAATATTTTAGAGCCTAAATAATATAATGCATTATATAAATGTATAGGGCATAAATGTGTATACTAAACATTTAAATCTAAATTTAGATTAAGATTTAGTTTTAGATTTCACATCTATATAGATCTCTTACTGTAATTAAAGTTGGCATGAAACAGAAGTTTACATACAGTATATCCAAGTGAAACAGCTTCTTGAACAAGACAGTGTAAGAAAGACAGGACTTGATTTTGTCCATCAGGAATTGATTGGATCGTTGTGCTATTGTTTTGACTTCATGTGAGTGACAGGTTGTCCCGCCCTCGTGCCAGTGAACACGTCATCAGAGAAGAGAGGGAGGGGAATTTATTGTAATTAAAGATTATATGGGCACATGAATTAAAAAATAAATAAATATAAACTGAATATTCTCGGATAAATCATTTATAATAAATACAATATTCCATAAAAAAAAAAAAAAAAACATAACAAGAATTGTCAATTGTGATTTCATTGTGACTTTAAACGGTACAAGATATAATATAAGTCTCTGGTGTCCCCAGAATGTGTCTGTGAAGTTTCAGCTCAAAACACCCCACAGACCATTTATTATAACTTGACAAATTTGCCCCTTGTAACGATGCGGGAGTCATGGTAAGATCCAAATGCAAGCTTTATTAAGAATGTCGTACAGGCAGGGTCAATCAGGAGCAGACGAGAACAGCAAGGGACAGGCAGGATCGTAATCAGGGTGCAGGCAATGGTCAGGACAGGCAGATATCATTCACAGAACAGTATGACAGGCAAGGGTCAGGACAGGCAGCAACGGGTCAAAAACAGGAACAGGCAAGATCAATCACAGGCAGACAGAAAACAAGGAAACGCTCAGAATTGTCACAAGGAATCAAGACTTCGCAAACTGGTGGTGTGAGTGTGAGTCCTTTATAGTCCTGTTAATGTACTGCAGCTGGGTGTGGTGATTAGTGAGGAGTGTGTGCATGGCTGTATGTGGCGACAGGTGATTGGTGTGGAGTGACCATGTGACTGGCAGGGAGGATTGTGGGTAATGTAGTCCGGGAACTGACAGGAACAGACGGTGATCGTGACATAATGTCCCCCTCCCGGAAGGCGCGTCCTCGCGCCGTAGATGGCACAACTGGGGAGGGGGGGTGGGTGCCCTGGAAACCTACAGGCAGGAGATACTGGATGTGCAGGCGGGTATGGAGGTCTCCAGGGCAGGTCCAGGAACTCAAGCAGCCACGGCGGGTCAGGAAGCCATGGCGGGTCAGATGGCCTGGGCAGCCACGGTAGGTCGGGTGGTTCAGGCAACCACAGCAGGTCAGGTGGCTCGGGCGGCCACGGTAGATCAGGTGGCTCGGGCGGCCACGGCAGGTCAGGTGACCTGGGTAACCACGGCAGGTCAGGTGACCTGGGTAACCACGGCAGGTCAGGTGGCTTGGGCAACCACGGCAGGTCAGGTGGCTTGGGCAACCACGGCAGGTCAGGTGGCTTGGGCAACCACGGCAGGTCAGGTGGCTTGGGCAACCACGGCAGGTCAGGTGGCTTGGGCAACCACGGCAGGTCAGGTGTCTTGGGCAACCACGGCAGGTCAGGTGGCTTGGGCAACCACGGCAGGTCAGGTGGCTTGGGCAACCACGGCAGGTCAGGTGGCTTGGGCAACCACGGCAGGTCAGGTGGCTTGGGCAACCACGGCAGGTCAGGTGGCTTGGGCAACCACGGCAGGTCAGGTGGCTTGGGCAACCACGGCAGGTCAGGTGGCTTGGGCAGCCGCAGCAATGAGTCCATAAATGGCCCTGACAGCAGTGGCTGGGCAGGGTCCCCACCCACCAGCTCCCCACCCCTAGGTATACTGCCCCCCCCCCAAAAGTTCTTGGGGATTTCAGCGGAGCCCGTCGCAGGTTCGTGTGCAAGGAGTTCGGGTGGCGCTGGCAGGGCCAGGCGTGTGGGTGAAGCCGGCAGGGCAAGACACCTGAATGGCGCTGGCAGCGCAAGGAGTTTGAGCGGTGCTGGCAGGGCTGGAAGCTCGGGTGGCGCCGGCAGGGCTGGAAGCTCGGGTGGCGCCGGCAGGGCTGGAAGCTCGGGTGGCGCCGGCAGGGCTGGAAGCTCAGTAGGCGCCGGCAGGGCAAGACGCTTAGGCGGTGCTGGTAGAGCATGACGCTTGGGCAGAGCAGGAGAGACCTCTGGAGTGGTCTCCAGGCCCACAGCGACCTCTTGAATGGCGTCAGCGTCTTGAGGAGAGGAGGACGCCTTCTTCCTCCTCCTCCTCCTCTTCCTCCGAGAGTGAGGCGATGGTTCACCGACTGGAGCGGTCTCTGGAGCAAACTCACTGGCTGAAGCGGGTTCCGGAGTGGACTCAATGGCTGGAACGCCCCCTACCTCCGTGAGCACCGAAGGGGCGGCCATCTTGCCCGTAGGCACTGGCAAAGCAGCCATCTTGTCCATCGCGTCCAGGGCGCTTGAGTGCGTTGCAACAGACGAGCTTGGGAGCGTTGCAACAGGCGAGCTTGGGAGCGTTGCAACAGACGAGCTTGAGAGCGTTGCAACAGGCGAGCTTGAGAGCGTTGCAACAGGCGAGCTTGAGAGCGTTGCAACAGGCGAGCTTGAGAGCGTTGCAACAGGCAGGCTTGAGAGCGTTGCAACAGGCAGGCTTGAGAGCGAAGCGTCCGGCAGGCTTGAGAGCGAAGCGTCCGGCGAGGACTTGGGGATGCCAGCTGCTCGGACCGTAGTCAGTGGAGGATCAGCCACACTGGAACGCAACCCTCTCCGCTCCCGGACTGATCTACAGACGTGACGTTGCTCTGGGCGATCAGCGGCAACGTGACGTTGCTCTGGGCGATCAGCGAAGGCGTGGCGTTGCTCTGGGCGATCAGCGAAGGCGTGGCGTTGCTCTGGGCGATCAGCGAAGGTGTGGCGTTGCTCTGGGCGATCAGCGAAGGCGTGGCGTTGCTCTGGGCGATCAGCGAAGGCGTGGCGTTGCTCTGGGCGATCAGCGAAGGCGTGGCGTTGCTCTGGGCGATCAGCGAAGGCGTGGCGTTGCTCTGGGCGATCAGCGAAGGCGTGGCGTTGCTCTGGGCGATCAGCGAAGGCGTGGCGTTGCTCTGGGCGATCAGCGAAGGCGTGGCGTTGCTCTGGGCGATCAGCGAAGGCGTGGCGTTGCTCTGGGCGATCAGCGAAGGCGTGGCGTTGCTCTGGGCGATCAGCGAAGGCGTGGCGTTGCTCTGGGCGATCAGCGGAGACGTGACGTGACTCTGGGCGATCAGCGGAGACGTGACGTGACTCTGGGCGATCAGCGGAGACGTGACGTGACTCTGGGCGATCAGCGGAGACGTGACGTGACTCTGGGCGATCAGCGGAGACGTGAACTGTTGCTGTTGTGATGGTAGCCGCCATCTTGTGCGTGTTACCTGGCGCGGCGGCCATTACGGGACTCACCATGGTGTCGCATTCCTCCGCGACACCCACAGTAAATGGAGAGCCAACAGTCAACAATGCATAGTCCATAAAGCTGCTAAGTGATGAACGCGGTCCCTCTCGACTTAATTTATTCTGGAGAGGTTGGTTGACGCAATCACAAAAAAAGTCAATCAGTGCACAGTCCGGAAGATCAGAGAGGTAAGCAATGTTTAGATACTCCTGCACATATTCCTCCAACGATCGCGTGCCTTGCGAACTCCACAATAGCAATAGATTAATGTCCATACCGTAATGAGATCCTCCGGGAAAGCTGCTGGATCTTGGTGGCGGCGAAGTCTTCTGTAACGATGCGGGAGTCATGGTAAGATCCAAATGCAAGCTTTATTAAGAATGTCGTACAGGCAGGGTCAATCAGGAGCAGACGAGAACAGCAAGGGACAGGCAGGATCGTAATCAGGGTGCAGGCAATGGTCAGGACAGGCAGATATCATTCACAGAACAGTATGACAGGCAAGGGTCAGGACAGGCAGCAACGGGTCAAAAACAGGAACAGGCAAGATCAATCACAGGCAGACAGAAAACAAGGAAACGCTCAGAATTGTCACAAGGAATCAAGACTTCGCAAACTGGTGGTGTGAGTGTGAGTCCTTTATAGTCCTGTTAATGTACTGCAGCTGGGTGTGGTGATTAGTGAGGAGTGTGTGCATGGCTGTATGTGGCGACAGGTGATTGGTGTGGAGTGACCATGTGACTGGCAGGGAGGATTGTGGGTAATGTAGTCCGGGAACTGACAGGAACAGACGGTGATCGTGACACCCCTATTTAGGTGTGAGCAAAAACATGCCGTTTTTGTGTGTGTCCCTTTAAATGCAAATGAGCTGCTGCTCTCGGGCCACTTTCCAGAAGAGGGCGGAGCTTTAACAGCTCAACAACAACAAAGCTGGAGAATCTCACGCAGCCAAAATGAACAGTGTTCAGCCTTACATTGTTCAAACTGGAGTCAGACACTGAAGGAGAGACTCAGGAAGAAGTTACATCTTTTAGAATGCATCTGGCTGTTTCTGAATGGTTAGTGGATACATTTATATAGTTGCTGTGGAGTTGATTCATATTAATCTTTTTTTGCAAATCCAGCATTGAATTGACCATCGTTTGTGAAGCGTAAGTCCAGCGTAATATGAAGGCATGGTAACAACAACTTTTCCTCTTCTCTAAAGTATCCCAACATGGCCTCAGCCCCTTTGTTGTGTGTTCTCGTGGGCAGGGTTTATGTACATTTTAGGGTTAGTGATGTTACTAACCCAGGAAGAAGCTCATTGTAGTCCCTGCCAGCCGTTTGTTAAAGGTGCTAAAGAGGATGTTTTGTTTTATACATTTTTGCAATATTACTTGAAACTGTCTTTACTAACTGATAAAAAACTATTTATTAGGTGCACTGAAAGGAAAGATATTAATATACATCATCTGTGCATGAGGCAGGGCCTTAAAAACATCAGCCAATCATTTACGCGATCATCGCAGTGATTCTCAACCGGTTGGCCGGTAAGCAGTGTTAGACTACACCCAAATTAATTATTATTATTTTTTAATTGACAAATCTTGATATTTTCTAATTATCTAATTATTCTTATGAATTTATGTGACCAAAAACACATATTATGTGACAGTCAAGTCAAGATGCATTATCTAAAAGGTAATTTATTTTTATATCGCAACACCAATCACGTCGCAATGTCAAATTGAACATCTGTTCGATCAAATGCCTTAACATTATGTTACTATAAAATGGATCATTTTCTGAAAAGAAATGCAGATTTCCCCTCTTCTGGTTTATGTATCCCTGCCTCTGCTGAATTATTTTTATCCTCGGTGGGGATAAAAAAAATCCCCCCTGTGTTATGCTAGGCCTACTCCACAAACCACCAACAGAGCATATAAAATACCCAAAATAAAAATCTTTTTTTTTTTAAACATCGCCGAGTAAAACACTACGTTTATATAGAACTGTCTCTTTACGACCACAACAAACGGAACACTTTTCAGACGCGCATTCCGAGTTCGCCTCAGCGCCAGGCGCCAGTCAAACGAGCGCGGAAAAGGTGTTGGGTGACTAGGAGGGAGCTTCAGTTGAACAACAGTGAACTGCGGTCAGATGAGATGTTGTCAGCCTATGTCGGTATGTCGGTAAAATTAACACGACTGCTCACGACGCGCACTCAAAAGTTGCATGAGCAAATGCGCCGGCGCGTGCTGCATAATTACTTTATTATAGCTTATATAAAGCGCAAAAGAAACTACGAGCAATGACCGTCGTTTTTCTGTTGTAAGTTGAGTCATGAAATTACCACACATGCGATTAAAGCTGCCTCAAAACTGTGCATGTTGTTGACATGGTTTTAAAGCTATTGTTATCCAATTTGTTGGACTTAAAACGTCTTAAAAATGC
This sequence comes from Chanodichthys erythropterus, assembly GCF_024489055.1. Classification (NCBI taxonomy): domain Eukaryota; kingdom Metazoa; phylum Chordata; class Actinopteri; order Cypriniformes; family Xenocyprididae; genus Chanodichthys; species Chanodichthys erythropterus. The sequence goes on from NC_090235.1 coordinate 27,759,892, forward strand.
ACATATGTACACCAAAGAAATCTAAATTTTCTCAGGGGAGTAGGCCCCCTTACACCCCTAGCAAACATACTCGGCTACTAACGTAACCTCGGTTCCCTGAGATATGGAACGAGTACTGCGTATGGGAGAAAAGTCTCCCTTTTTCCCCGCTACTGAAGCCTTTTCAATAACGCAGTGTAACTGCACCGTCATTGGTTCACTCATAGACAAGTTGTTTGACCAATGGCGGCGCGGCTCAGCTGCGCGGCCTATGAGAAGAGAACGCGCAAACATTCCCGCCAAAAGGGGCGTGGTAATGTGCTATATAAGCGAGCGTTTCGCCATAGGCCTTCAGGCCATATCGACTGAAGTGACGACCTAAGCCGCAGCCTCGTGGCACGGCAAGTAATGCAGTACTCGTTCCATATCTCAGGGAACTGAGTTTACGTTAGTGTTACACAGTTCAGTTCATAGTTGGGGAAGGAAGAGGACAGGGTCGGCGAACAACTGCTGACTGAGACTTTATTAATTTTCAAAAGGGTTCAACAGAAAGATAAAAAATAAACAATCCACAAAGGGCTTCACTCCAGGTTCGGTATACACCATCCACAAGGGCTTCTCTCCAAGTTTGGCATACACCTGAACGGCGTTGAGAGCACTTTGGGAACGTAGCCAATTTTTGGTTTCAAAACGACCATGGAGTCGTTTGGACCGAACTCAAGGCATGCAGGGCTCACCGAGAGTGCCTGCAGATCGCCAACTCGCTTAACTGATGCCAGAGCAAGTAGTAAGGCAGTTTTGAGCGTTAAGGGTCTTCACTCCAGAACCTCGACACGACTCAGTCAGCAGTTCCCCTCTCTCTCACACACTGCTGCTTCTCACAGCGTTTTATCCTGTCTCCGCGCCAATCACTGGAATGAGAAACAGGTGTTTGTGATTTGTATTCAACCCACTCACTTACCAAGCGTCTCCCACTATTCTCTCCGGTTGCAGACCTCGCTGAACCACGCCCCCCTCGCCACAGTTAGTAACCGAGTACGTTCCCTTTCGATATTTCACTCGTACTGCGTATGGGGGAACGAATTCAACCGCGCCGTGCCACGGCTGGGGAACGACAGAACTTGACCGGGCGCCATAAGGGGAACCAAGGACAAGTGAAGGCCGAAGCCACCATTACCCTGTTACACTACAAAGGAGAGAACTCCTGGGTTTGTGCAAAAAGCGGAACACCTAGAGGGCCGCGAATTTACACTGAAAGGACCTGAGCATGTAAGGTCGGAACATCCAACTGGTAGAATCTGACAAAGGTGGACGGCGAAGACCAGCCGGCCGCTTCACAAATGTCTTTGATTGAGACTCCACTGGACCAGGCCCACGACGAAGCCATGCCTCTAGTGGAATGGGCCCTAACTCCGATGGGGCAAATCGCCTACAGAGGAGTATGAAAGAGCTATAGCGTCAACGATCCATCGTAATAGACTTTGTTTCGAGACCGGGGACCCTTTGGTGCGACCACCGAAACAAACGAATAGCTGACCAGACTGCCGGAAAGGCCGTGATCGCTCAATGTAGACGCGTAAAACCCTAACGGGGCATAAAGTTTCCAGCTCTGGCTCTGGCTGAAGAGCTCCCATATAGTGAGAACCGTCTGGGGGTGGAGCATAGATTGTTCTTTCCGGGTATATGAGTCGCTCCGAGCGACCAAACCCTTGGGGATGCCCATTCCAGAAGGCTTTTCGCCGGAGCGCATAAGAGGCTGGACGAAAGACCTCCCTGGCGATTTATATAGGAGACCACTGTCATACTGTCTGACTGGACTAAGAAGTGGCGATCCGTCAGATGAGCCCGAAAGGCATGGAAGGCTCGTACCACTGCCAGCATTTCGAGACAGTGCCTGAGACCCAGGCACTGTAAGTGGCTGAGAAGCACGGATCTGTGGTGCTCTACTTCTGTGCGCGAGCTGGCTAAAATGAGCCAGTCGTCGAGGTAGTTTAAAAGACGTATTCCCATCTGTCTCAGAGGGGAAAGGGCCGCGTTCATGCACTTTGTAAAAGTGCAAGGAGCCAGGGAGAGCCCGAAGGGGAGGACCGTGTATTGGTAAGCCACACCCTCGAACGTGAATCTCAAGAATCGCCTGTGATGGGGGGCTATCTGGATGTGAAAGTAAGAAAGTCCAGAATGGGTCTTTCTTCGGCACCAAGAAGTAGCGGCTGTAGAAGCCCGACTCGCTGTCTGGGAAGGGAACAATTTTTATAGCCCCCTTTCTCAACAGGGTTAAAACTTCGGTTCGGAGGACATGTGCGTCATCCGCTTGTACCGAAGTCTGAATGACCCCGCCAAACCGTGGAGGTCTTCTGGCAAATTGGAGCGAGTAGCCCTGGCTTATGACGTTCAGAATCCAATCTGACACGCCGGGGATGGCTTTCCAAGCCTCGGCCCGGGTGGCGAGAGGGAGAATAATATCGGATGACGGCCCGCTTAGAAGGGGGTCGAGCACCGCATTGGGTGGAAGAGGAAATTTACTTTTTTGTGAAATATTTAAAAAATGGGTCGCCGTGAAAACGGCGGTTGGTGAGGGCGCAGCACATGTGGGCCCTATTACAGCAGGTTGTGGTTCTCCCCCGCCCAGATATAAACGAGGCGGAGGGGAGTTTGCACGGGAGCGTTTTTGGGGGGGTCCGGCCATGGTGAGACCTGCCCCAATCCTCTTCCTTCTCAGACTAGGATGACTTAGGGGTCACAGGGTCCAGCACAATCCTGGGCCGGGGTCCCTGGCGCCTGGGGAAGGAGGAGCGCTTAGAAGGGCGCGAGCGTTGGCGTTATTCCTTGGGCGGTGCTGCTTGGGAAGCAGAAGGGGCGGGCTTGGCCTGCGGCGGCTAGAGGCAGACGCGGAGCTAGAGCGTTTCTGCAAAAAGTGTCTCATAGCCTGAGAGGACTTCTGCGCCGCAGTAAAGCGCTCTGTGAAACCCTCCACCGCGGTTCCAAAGAGTCCTGAGGGGGACACGGGGGCATCCAAGAAGGCCGTCTTGTCCTGCTCCTTGATTTCCGTCAGATTCAGCCATAGTTGGTGCTCCAGCACAACAAGGCTGGCCATTGACCTGCCAATGGCCTGGGCCGTGGCCTTCGTGGCCCGCAGGGCTAAGTCAGTAGCGCTGCGGAGGTCCTTAAAGGCAGGCGCATCAATACTGGACTCGTCCAGAGAGCGGAGGAGTTTGGCTTGAAAAACCTGAAAGATGGCCATAGAGTGAAGTGCTGAGGCGGCCTGGCCCACTGAGGCATAGGCTCTTCCTGCTAGGGCGGAGGTGGTCCTGCAGGGTTTGGACGGGAGGGCTCTCTTGGCTTTCCATCCCACGGCTGCGGGAGGGTAGAGATGAGCGGCCACTGCTTCATCCAGGGGCGGCAGGTGTTCGTATCCTTTTTCCTCCGTGCCGTCCACGGCGGTGAGGGTCGAGCGGTGGGTCGTGTGTAGGCAGGCAGAGTAAGGGGCGCGCCACGACTTTGTCAGCTCCTCGTGGACTTCGGGGAAGAACGGGGCGGAGCGCTGGCGAGGGGCCTGGTGGCGGCCTGGAAGAAACCACTCGTCCAAGCGGCTCCGCGATGGCTCCTCTGGTGGAGCCCAGTCGAGGTCCAGTTCCTCTACGGCCTTGGACAGGGCGCGGAATACCTTGGCGTCCATGCCGGTGCCGTGATCAATAGGCTCCAATGAAGGCAGTGGGGCGGGGTCGTCCGGCTCGCCAGCCCATGCTTCATGTACAGAGGCTGCCATGGATAAGGAGTCGAAGAGCGGCTCTTCATCCGATCCACCGAAGGAGACGAGATCGCTCGCATCTACCGAGGGATGCTGGTCTGGGCGGGAGAATGAGACGGGGGTCTGCTCTCTGTGGGGAGAGGGCGAGGCACGCGGGCGTGTGCTTCTTCAAAGGTGGCGAGCTTCTTTCTCGGCGAGCAGGCTTCTGCGAGGATCAACAAAGAGAAGTTTCAGTCGTCGCTGAAGGAGAAAGGACTGATGGCCTATGGCGAAACGCTCGCTTATATAGCACATTACCCCGCCCCTTTTGGCGGGAATGTTCGCACGCTCTCTTCTCATAGGCCGCGCAGCTGAGCCGCGCCGCCATTGGTTCAACATCTCGTCTATGAGTGAACCAATGACGGTGCAGTTACACTGCGTTATTGAAAAGGCTTCAGTAGCGGGGAAAAAGGGAGACTTTTCCCCCATACGCAGTACGAGTGAAATATCGAAAGGGAACTACATTTTCTGACCTCGGTAATTACACCCTGTGTATGGTCCAGTTTGTATTCTATCTAATGAAATCTGAGGTATACGTGTATGTAATTTTTTTTTTTTTTAAAACAGCCTCCCCTCTGTTTTTTTTTCACAAATCGCACCCTATATATATATATATATATATATATATATATATATATATATATATATATATATATATATATATCATGTTCATATCACTAATAGTATTTGATAAACTATGTAAATTGGGGTGAATGAACTTCTGTAAATGAATAGAGAGACTGTTACAGGTATTTTAGCATGGATGTTATTATTAATTAATTTGTTAAAAGAGTGTTCCCCTTGTGTGTCTGAACCAGTCATTGGTCCTACCTGCCCTGTTACTGAGTAAACCTGCCAAGTCTTTTTTTATGCAAAAACAGGACAGTTTTCATCTATATAGCTGATTTGACCTAGTCTGCTATAGTGGCAAAACAGTTTAACAATGGAGTATACCATTGTACTTGTTCAATTTTCTGGTATTCTTTGTTCATACTATCATATTTGGAAAGGTGGTCCTTGGAATGCTTTTAAACAGTCATTGGTGGGCCATGAGTTGCAAAAGGTTGAGAACCCCTGGCGTAAACGATTGGCCCTCTGGCTTGTCAATCACTGCCATGACGTTCCTTGTGAGAGACGAGCGCAGCTGCACGCTCCAGTAACTTTCCACACTCCACAAGCGCGGCATTTAATGTTTTTGTCAGGAGACAGGAGTAACAACTGCAGATTATGAGTTAACTGCGGTGAGTCCGACATAATGAATCCACTAACACAACACAGCGAATGCCGGTGGTAAACAAACACTCGTGTTCCAATACTCGTGCACGAGTTTTGGGAGGCGTTCCCTCGAAAAGAGCTGTGAAGGAGGGGGGTTGTTCTTACGCATGCGCTCATTTAAAAAACTCACTAACAGTCTTTGGTTTGTCAGTCGACGAAAAGATCCTCTTTAGCACCTTTAAACAGAGAATTCTATAAAAGTAAATATCTCCCTTTGAATTGAACTTTGAGCGTTGTAACTTTGCAGATGTTGTTGATGCTCAAACAGCAACATTACACCCTAACTAAAGTTAAAAAAGTGAAATCATAACTAAATCTTTACCGATGCTCTGATTTGAAATACGTTATGTGAGTGTAAGTTCCTCTTTAATCGATACTACAAGACACATTTTTTCCATCACTAGAGGGCAGATGTCTGCTCCAGTCAAGATATACAACATTTCCTGAGGCACAAATAATAAGATCAGAGTAAAGCTGACCTGCATTGAGAGAACAGAAGCAGGCTGTTAAAATCTCAAGGGCCCCTGGGGCACTTACACAGTCAAAGTGTATGGGATTAGAAGGGCTTCTGAAGTGCTTGTTTTTGCTGAAATTAACAAATGAATTTGTGGGAATGAAACTGATCATGTGAAAGGAGGTGAAAGTAGGATTCTGAGAGCAGTGCGTGTGTTCCAAAAGTTCAGTCATGGTGGTGAAAATAGAAAAATAATGACAGAAAACAAACAAACTGCACAATTTTTCAACAGTATTTCAATCTATTGACCACTAGGTGGCAGCATTATCTTAGCATAAGTTATTATCTGTTATTGAAGATGTACCACTCTGTTTCTCTTTATAAAAAACAACCAGTTAGTTAAACAAATTCAAATTACACATTCACATTTATTTGATTGTATTTCAGTCTATATGGCACAAATATTGTCATGACAGCTGCTCTTGACCTTTCAGTCATGTTCTGAATGGGATTTTTACGAGAGGTCATCCAATCAAGATAACCACTGCCAATCACTTTAGTTTTATGGCACACATCTAAAAGATGATTAATATGTTCTTAATGATCTTATAAGCAGTGGATAATCTCTTTAAGTTTCACCAGACATTGCAGATGTCACAGTATCTCAGCTGCCTGATTGTGATGCTGCTGTTGTGAACTCATTATCACCTTTTTATTTCTTCAGTTCTGCTGATATATTTGTCTCACTTTTGATTACGGAGAAAAAAAAAGGTGATAAAATGCCTCTGTTTTTTGAGCTCAATATTAAAGTGCGATGATTGCGGAGAACATTAGTTCCTGGTTTGCCCTTGAGAGGGTGATAAGTTCTAGATTTGGCACCCGTACTTATTCAGCGTGTCCTATTTTAGCCACTATTAAGGGGTGCGGTAAAAAGAAATCACACTAACCGCCCTGAATCTGTCAAAATCTTGTCCACACTGCTGGCTCTAACAGAAAATCATAGCATAATCCTTGGAAATGGCCACTATTTTATTGCCTTCAAGGCAACAGAGGAAGAAAGCTTGTTCAGCAACTAGGCGAGATTAAAGCCTAAGAGTTATTCTGCCCGTCCTACAACATATAAAATGATGTCTTTCATGGAATGCACATATCAAAAATGTTCTAAAAGATTTCTATTTCAAATTAAATTGAATGATTTCACTATTCAACAGCGCAAGATCACATATTCAGTAATCTAGACTGACTAAATTAAAGTTAACAAATGAACAGAACTGACTCTGCCAATAAAGCAATTTCCAGCAGTATTTTAAAAGATTACAAATATCATGATTCATAATCTTTGTCCTGAAATAAGACCCCATTGACAGATCTGAGCCCCCTGATGTTTACGAGAAGATAAGGGATTATCTCTTAATACTTTTGCTTTTCTGTGCACTTTATTCATGCTTTTTTGATGCCATGCACTGCAAGCACATTTGAAATAAAACTCCTATTACTACTGAATGAGTGAGAAATCTATGGGATGTGCCCCTCTCCATCTCTTCGGGGTCCTGTTGGCTTTTTTTTTATCTGGCGATGGTACATTAATGCTCTCAGAAGTCCCCTGGCGGCACATTCTTACACTTATGTCACGACCACACAGATTTTTTACAGACTTGTTATATCAAGAGAGGACTTCAAAAGCTTTCAGGAGGCAAGGCACCATCCATTTACAATGAGCAGCACAGTCTGGAGTCTTAAAAGCTCACCCTCGACCTCCCTTTCCCTCCTCTACGCCAACATAGCTTTTCAATTGACATTAGAGTGAAGGAAGAGTTAGAAGATACACATCAATATCAGTTATACACCAGTTATAGCTGAAAAAAGTATCAGTAAACATAATAATATTATTACAGGTGCTTGCTAATGCTTAGGGTCAGGGATTTGAACAAACCTCTGACCAAAAGTATTAAACTTTGATGCGTAATTCGTCCTGCACTGTTTGTGCTTCAAACTTGAATGGAATCTCAAATATATATATATAGTTTGTTGAAAAGAGGAGACGTGTGATCCTTTCAAAGTACTTTACTTGGATTTTTAGCTCTCACAGGATAAAATGGATCGTATTCATAGAAACATATGGGAGGGCTTTTGTGAGGTAACTACCTAGCAACCACCCATAACACCCTAGTAACCACCAAACAATGCCCTATACCTCCCACAAGACCCTGACAACTGTGTCGGCAAATTCTGCACAGGCAAACCCCACTCATATTTTCTTTAGAAAGTGCAAAAATCTCTAGCTTATGCTTTGTAAAATACCTTCAGAAAAGATCAGTTCCATTTGTTTTTCACCTTCAGATTCAATGTATTTTACAAAATATACTTCAAAAGGAAAGAAAATACAGTTCCAAAGTAAAAAAAAAAAAAAAAGAAAAATTTCAGTAAATGAAAAAAAAAACAAAAAAAAACAATATATATATATATATATATATATATATATATATATATATATATATATATATATATATATATACACTATTGTTCAAAAGTTTGGGGTTGTTAAGATTTTGATAATCTGTTATGCACACAAAAGCAGTATTTATTTGATTAAAAATACAGTAAAAACAGTAATATTGTGAAATATTAATACAATTTAAAATACCTGTTTTCTATTGCAATACATTTTAAAATGTAATTGTAATTACATGATCCTTCAGAAATCATTCTAATATGCTAATTTGCTGCTCAAGAAACATTTCTTATTATTATCAATGTTGAAAAAAACTGTGCTGCTTAATATTTTTGTTTAAAACCGTGATTTTTTTTTTTCTGGATTCTGTTCAAAAGAACAGCATTTATTTGAAACGTAAATGTTTAGTAACATTATAAATGTCTGTTATTTTTATTATCAATATGTGCAGCCTTGCTGAATATGTCACGATCACCTGTGAGAGTGCCCTTCAGTCTCTAGAGGGCACTCCTTCCCGGACTCTCTGTTTCACCCATTTCATGAACTACATTTCCCATACATACTCCTCGGACTAATCACCATTCGTCATTGCACTCAGCTGTTTGTTATTTTGTCATTAGTGTCTGTGTATTTAATCTGAGTTGTTTCTGTCTGTTCTTGTGGTTCATTGTTGAATGTCACCCTGGAGTCTGTTCCCTGATTTTCATGTTTCCCAGTTTTGGTTTGTAGTTCGTGTTTCTTGTTTTATGTTTGGACTGTTATTTTGGATTATGACCCCTGCCTGTACTCTGGATTACGCCTTATGGAATTGCCCTCAATAAACACCTTTGCTGCACTTGGATCTTCCCTTTGCCTTTACGTTCCGTGACAGAATGAACCACCCGCCTGGATCCAGCGGCATGGAGGGTCGGTTCCGTTCCCCAGCCTCCATCCGTGAGCGGATGGCTCAAGTTCGGGCAGTGATGGCGCTGCGCCAGGAGGGAAGAGAGGTTGGGCAGGTTGCAGGTTTGTTTTGGACCTTAGCAGAGGGACTGCATTATAATGACGAGGCGCTTAAAGACATTTTTAATGGAGGCCTCGATAACCCGTTACCTCGGTGTGAGATGGAGGGGCTCCAGACCCTGGACTTTTGGGGCTTTATCCACCATCTCTCTCACAGAGGCCGTTCGGCTACTCACCCTCATCCAGAGCCCGCTCCGGCCAGGGAGTCCGCTCCGGCCAGGGAGTCCGCTCCGGCCAGGGAGTCCGCTCCGGCCAGGGAGTCCGCTCCGGCCAGGGAGTCCGCTCCGGCCAGGGAGTCCGCTCCAGCCAGGGAGTCCGCTCCAGCCAGGGAGTCCGCTCCAGCCAGGGAGTCCGCTCCAGCCAGGGAGTCCCTTTTGGGTGAGCCACCGCCTCACCCTCATAAGCGGAGGAGAAGGAGGAAAAGGGCTTCCTCCGTCCTACAAGGCCTGGCGACCACTCTAGTGGTTGTTCGTGGGTTCTCCGAGCGCCTTGCCCTGCCGGCGCCACCGAAGCGCCTTGCCCTGCCGGCGCCACCGAAGCGCCTTGCCCTGCCGGCGCCACCGAAGCGCCTTGCCCTGCCGGCGCCACCGAAGCGCCTTGCCCTGCCGGCGCCACCGGAGCAGCCCGAGCCCGCTGCCGTCATCGAGCTGTCCGTTCTCCCTGATACGGCCACGGAGGTCGTCACCGAGCTGCCCGCTCTCCCTGATACGGCCACGGAGCAACCTTGGTCTGCCCTGCCGCCGCCGCCCAGACCCTCTGCCCTGCCGCCGCCGCCCAGACCCTCTGCCCTGCCGCCGTCATCCAAGCCTTCTGTCTTGCCGCCACTGCCCGGGCCGTCCGAGCCGCTGGAGCCAGTATCCCCCTGGTCAGTTCCTCCGGCACCACCCTGGCAATCAGCCAGGACTCAAGACCCACTGGAACCAGCCTGGTCAGTTCCTCCAGCACCACCCTGGCAATCAGCCAGGACTCCAAGCCTGCCAGCGCCCGCCTGGTCAGTTCCTCCAGCACCGCCCTGGTGTTCAGTGAGGTACCCGGGATCTGGCCCACCATCCCTCCCCCTGATCCTCCTCCGGTCCACCTCCCTCCTGAGTTTTTTGTGTTTTTGTTTGTTGTCTGGTGGAGCGTCTGGTAGCCGCTCCTTTGAGGGGGGGTAATGTCACGATCACCTGTGAGAGTGCCCTTCAGTCTCTAGAGGGCACTCCTTCCCGGACTCTCTGTTTCACCCATTTCATGAACTACATTTCCCATACATACTCCTCGGACTAATCACCATTCGTCATTGCACTCAGCTGTTTGTTATTTTGTCATTAGTGTCTGTGTATTTAATCTGAGTTGTTTCTGTCTGTTCTTGTGGTTCATTGTTGAATGTCACCCTGGAGTCTGTTCCCTGATTTTCATGTTTCCCAGTTTTGGTTTGTAGTTCGTGTTTCTTGTTTTATGTTTGGACTGTTATTTTGGATTATGACCCCTGCCTGTACTCTGGATTACGCCTTATGGAATTGCCCTCAATAAACACCTTTGCTGCACTTGGATCTTCCCTTTGCCTTTACGTTCCGTGACAGAATAAAAGTATTAAAGTATCAAAAAACAGAACCCAAACCTTTGAATGGTAGCAAATTATATTATCAAAAATATATTTATGTAAATATAATTTTAAGCTAGTTTTGTCTAAATAAATACATTTTAATCCATCCATCCATATTGTCCATTAATTCAGATAGCAATTTTAAGTAGAAGAAGCAAGCATATATCAACCTCCAAATGAATATAAAAACAGATAAATGTAAAAAAATATATATATATATATATATATATATATATATATATATATATATATATATATATATATATATATATATATATATATAAAGAAATAATATTCAAATAAATAAAAGAAAAAAAGAAAGAAAAAATATATATGTATATACACATACTATATATTGCCATTTGGGCAATATGGACAATGAATGCGAAGTGACTACATGATTTGATATTCCGCTTTGCTCTTTGCCGTCTTTCAACCCTGCGCTCTAAAAGGTCATTTACACCCTCTATCCTCGGAGTGTTTGTGTCTTTGGCAGGCACCGAGTGTGGGGGTGTGCATATGTGCTCGCGAACACGGTCGGCCTGACATTGAGACGGGACTCGAGGGTGATAACCACACTCAAGGTCTTGCTGTCAAGTGCTGAGGGCTCTTGTTGATTCGTTGACAGGCGATTAGGATCAGACACAGTCTGGCCTGGTACGTGTGGCATAGTTTACTCATGGTACTCTCCTTCCTTTCTGTTCTGGTTAAACTCCACTGTAGGCCGTTGATGATTTACATTAGACTCATATTCAGCCTAGCTTTTGAATTATGCAAATACACACACACCACGGTCCATTGCCTGTTCGCATCTTATCAGCGTCTGCTCTTTGAAAATGCGCAGCGTGTGAGCGGTAATTAGTACCTTTAGCGTTCGAGGTTCCCCCGAGGGAACTGTGCAACTAATGTCACTGACCTTGCAGATACTTAAATGTCTACTTGGTTTCAATACATATAGATCGCCTAAAGTCAGGAGGGAGAAGAGAAATCTGTTTGGATGGGCTAATCTTGATGCACGAGTAATTATAAAGTCTTTTAATGCTCTGGCACACTTCCCAGTGAAGGCCTACAGTGAGTGACATGAATGACAAACACCACATGGAGGCCACCTAAAGGACGGAACAAATTCTGAGTAAGAAGAAAAGGAAATTACTGGCTATTAACCCCAATTAGGTTGGCTGCTCAGAAGTTCATATGAGGCTATGTGGCTTCATAGCTTCTGGAATACGCTGGCTGAATCATGGCTTGAGGTATAAGGCTCGGTTTATGTGTAGAGTGCAAAGTAAAGTTGGCAGTACGCTATTTACTGCAAACCGTGCCTGCGGCTCCCTCAAACGGCTTGTGAACATTGTGTGTTTTGAATGCGTCAGGTGGACCAGCAGTGTAAAAGAGAAAGACAGTGGTTCAGCCACAAGCGTTCACCCAAACTAAAGGCTAAGCCTGTCTGATTCAGTTAGAGTTAGACAGTCAAAGACACTTGAGTAGACTTGAGATAACGTTTCAATCAAGCCAATCAAACAACTTGAAGAATGTTCACACATCATGTCTGTAAAAGTACTTTCAGATAAAGAGGAGGTTAAACAATTAAACCTTCACAGTTAATCATTCAATGTATGAGTCTGCTCATACAAACCAAAGGAGATTAGATAGTTATTATATAGTTATAGAATTACTGACATACGGTAAGAGTATGAAACTAAGTTATATAATAAATTATATGTGTGTATTGCAAAGTATTCTTCACTCGACTCGTTCAACGCATGCATAGTTTTGAGAAATCTCTCGCCACCAGTTACAACCCATGAAAATATCTTTGTATTCTTTCATGCTAGAGTTGTACAAATGAGGGTACTTTCTAAACTCTTCACACAATCTTTCGTCTATGTAGGCCTCCATTGTCGCTGTAGCTTTCATGAGCTCCGGTCTGTTCTGTTTACAGTTTTCCTTTGACTACTTTGTGAATCGACGCCCCCAGGACAAGGTTGCCACCTTGTGGATAAATTAATTATTGCAAAAAAAAATAAAAAAAATAAATAAAAATAAATAAATAAATGAAATGCGTACAAAAATCCGGCGGTGCGCGTACTCTTCTGGTAACGAAATCGCATCACGCGCACTGTATGCTGACCCTTGCGTACGTGTAAAAAGTTCTATACTTTGAGCTTTAAAGGGTTAGTTCACCCAAAAATGAAAATTCTGTCATTTATTACTTACCCTCATGTTGTTTCACACCCGTAAGACCTTCGTTTATCTTCGGAACACAAATTAAGATATCTTAGTTGAAATCCGATTTCTCCGTGAGGCCTCCATTTGGTTGTTAAGTCTGACGTCACACGGCAGCGCTTCCGGGTCCTAACGCTCCATCTCATGCCACAAGAAAACAACAAATGGTGCTAATACACACACAATGTGGTGTAATACTACAAAAATCATAACATTTATCTCAATATCAAAATTCCAGATGGCCAGACAATGATTCATTTTTTATAAATCGTTAAAACATTAATGTCTGTGACGCTGTGAGCACGGAGACTGTTGTGTAGACTGTAAGTATTTAAAATGTTTAACTTTTTAAAATGATTGATGTTTAATATGACTAAATAGCGCTCATTAACAGCCGTCGATGGCATTCTCAAGTGAAATGAGTCGAGGCTTGGACCCGGAAACGGCGTTCCTTACGTCACGACTTAACAAGCGGAAAGTGACGAGAATATTTTTGGAGCGCCAAAAATAACAAAATAACGACTTATTTAGTGATGGCCGATTTCAAAACACTGCTTCATGAAGCATCGGAGCATAAACGAATCAGTGTGTCGAATCATGATTCAGATCGCGTGTCAAACTGCCAAGGGCTGAAATCACGTGACTTTGGCGCTCCGAACAGCAGATTCGACACACTGATTCACATTGCTCCGATCCTTCCTGAAGCAGTGTTTTGAAATTGGCCATCACTAAATAAGTCGTTATTTTGTTATGTTTGGCGCTCCAAAAATATTCTCGTCACTTTATAATATTAATATTGAAACACTGTGCTCACATGAACCGATTTAAATATGTTTTTAGTACCTTTATGGATCTTGAGCGAGGAAATGACATTGTTTCCTGGAGGCCTCACGGAGCCATCGGATTTTAACTAAAATATCTTAATTTGTATTCCGAAGATTAATGAAGGTCTTACGGATGTGGAACTGCATGAGGGTAAGAAATTACTGACAGAATTTTCATTTTTGGGTGAACTAACCCTTTAAGGTCAGTTTGATTTTTTTGAATGAAAATAATACTTTTATTCATCAATGATGCATTAAATTGATAAAAAGTGCCAGTAATGGCATTTATAATGTTACACAAGAATTCTATTTCAATGCTGTTCAAATGTCCTGAAAAAGAGTCCTGAAGAAATGCATCACAGTTTCCACAAAAATATTAAGCAGCACAACTGTTTTCAACATTGATAACAATAAGAAATGTTTCTTGAGCAGCAAATCAGCATATTAGAATGATTTCTGAAGGATCTTGTGACACTGGAGTAAGGCTGGAGTAATGATGCTGAAAATTCAGCCTTTCCATCACAAATGACATTTTAAAATATATTAAAATAGAAAACAATTTTAAATTGTAATATAATATTTCACTATATAATATGTAGGCTTACTGCCTTTTTGATCAAATAAATGCTTTGAATGGTAGAATATATTCTCTCTCTGTAATCGCATTGATGTTGAGACTGTAGCAGTCTAGCAGACCGTCTATTTTTATTATTCTTGCCTTTGTTTTGCATTGCTCAGATATCCTTGAAAGTCCCTCTAACTTGAACAAGGAGTGAACTTGCAAACTATGGTGATTTGAAATCATTATGAGGCTCTCACAGATGCCATTTATCACTACTCTCTATTTGCTCATTATAATTTTATGACACCATCTTTTATAATTTAGTACTCAGCAGCTTTCTTTTCAAAACCAGCCATTTATTTTCCTGAACCTCAGATGATCTGACGCAAGTTCAGCTCAATACTCCCAGTGTTCGTTTAAACTTATGTACTGCAGATACCAAACTGAGAAATCACAAACCATTAGCAAGACATTCTTGCAGTCAGGATCATTATAAGGAAACTGCAAATTCAGACTCTGAACCTGTAGAGTACATCTGTATTTTTTCAGATCTCTCTTTATCATTGCAGGTCTGTTGGTGAAACCAGAGCTCAAATGTGCAGTGGATAAAGACTCCAGACTCACACTAGCACACTATCTATATCGAAACTGATCAAAGAAAGAGCAGGAAAAGCACATTACACATGGCATTTCACTCTCTGCCGGTGCATACGTGTTTGTGCTTGTGTGGAAAGGCTTTGAAAATGTTGTTCGCTTGAAGTGATTATTCCAGCATCATTAGTGTATCTTGTGCTTTTTTGGGTTTCTCAAGAAACAGATCTAGCCTAGGGCCCTTAAGCAGGTTAAAGTGAATCAAACCCTGTGCTGATTAATTATCTGAGCTCCTGTGAAGCTGTGACATGTGGAGAAGTGTGTTACAGGCCCTTTTCAAAGTAGCACTCTGTAGTTATTTCACATCAAACACACCGGAGTGCTAATTTTAACTTATTTTCTTTTTTAAAATAATCCATTATTCAGTTTCCCTTTGGGTCAAACTGATTGCATGGTTTGAAGTTATTTTTAAATCTTCATTTTTACTTCAACAAACCCTTGAGAAGCTTTCTCAGTTTTATGCACACATCTGTCTTTCATATATTAAGAAATGCATTCTGGGAGAGAAAAAAGGGATACAGAGAGAGATTAACATGATGAATGACCTTCATCTGGGATGTCAGGTCATTGGGAGAAATAAGTGCAACAATTCCTCACCGAGATCTGCCCTTTAAATTGGCTTGAAATGGCTATTCATCGGCTTCACAATGTGAAGTCAGAGCCTGATGTGCAGCTCTAACATCAGTGCTTCCAGGAAAACAATACCACAGCAGTTAATAAAACCATGGGAGCTTTTCTCATACTGCTTGATATACTAGATATGCTACAGTACTGTCATTAATGAATAACTACACAGGAATAAATGAGTAACACAATAGTAACTAACCAGCATTGGGGGTAGCATTACAAGTAATGAGAGTTACATAATCAGATTACTTTTTTCAAGTAACTAAAGTAACACATTACTTTTAAATTTACAACAAAATCTATGAGTTACGTAAAAAAAAAAAAAAAAAAAAGTAACACAAGTTACTTTGTTTTCCCATTATTGGCTGACATGTTGAGAAAAATCGCGTTGTAAGATGCAGTATTGGGGGTAACGCATTACAAGTAGCTTGAGTTATGTAATCAGATTACTTTGTCAAGTAACTAGTAAAGTAATGCATTACTTTTTCAATTTACAACAAAATACCTAAGTGGCTTAGAATATGTAATGCAAGTTAGTTTTTCACATTTATTCACTGACAGCTCTCCTGTCCCCATGTTGAGAGAAATAAAGTGTTGTGTGCGCTGTGTGAACCTGATGGTTATAGTAGTTTTAGACTAAATGTGACACAATGCATAAAAACAGTGAAATGAAATCTCATTTTTAATTCAGAATGGCAGCACAGCTGAAAGGTTAGAGCTGTGCCCTCTACAGTACAGGTGTAAATATACATTTCCTTCAGCCTGAGGCTTATTCATTTCACTTTTGGTGTGAAAGGGCCTTAAAGGTACCATCAAACGTTTTTTTATAAGATGTAATATAAGTCTAAGGTTTCCCCTGAATGTGTCTGTGAAGTTTCAGCTCCAAATACCCCATATATATTTTTTTAATTAATTTTTTTAACTGCCTATTTTGGGGCATCATTAAATATGAGCCGATTTATATGCTGTGCGGCCCCTTAAAAACTCGTGCTCTCTGCCCACGGAGCTAGCGATTGCCTTAAACAGTGCCTAAACAAAGTTTACACAGCTAATATAACCCTCAAATGGATCTTTACAAAGTGTTCGTCATGCATGCAGCATGCATGCGTAACTCACTGTATGTCATTTCCATGTACTGAACTCTTGTTATTCAACTATGCCAAGGTAAATTAAATTTTTCATTCGAGTGCACCTTTAACATTGGCCAAAAATAGAACTTTCTTTGTTGTTTTTAAAAAACAAGCAAGCCCAGCCTACAGGGCCGGAGTGGGACTCATTTTCAGCCCTGGAGTTTCATGCCTTAAACCGGCCCACTTTAATTCAAGACTGACTATATTAAAATAATGTAATTAAAACCTCAGTATATAAGTCTGCAATAGTGCACTGTACTCTACAACCTTGTAATTAATTGTATTTTTCAAAAATTGTATTTCAGCATTTTTGTATTTTGTATTTCAGCATTTTTGCATTTTTTCAGCATAATTGTATTTTTCTTTAAATACCCCCCCCCCCCAAAAAAAAAATAAAAATAAAAATTATAGTACAAAAAATGCTAAAATTTGATATAGAGTCATTTTTATTGTTATGATTTTATAATGTGAACCACTGATTAATTCTCCAGCCATCTAGTGGCTGTACTTAAAAAAATCATGTTATTTTTTTTTTTTTTTTAAGTGTTTGCTTTCCAGTAGATGGCAGCAATCATCCACTAAACCCAGGCACATTTTTCATGTCTATCACTATGAATGAAAATAAGAAATGTAGATCTTTTTTTTTTTTTTTTTTTTTTTTTTACAGTGGATTAAATTTTTTTGCTATTTTATATTAATGTATATACTTAAATTATTACAAATTGAGGCAAAAAAAAAAAAAAAAACAAACAAACAAAAAAACAAACAAACAAAAAAACATAAATCCACCAAAACTGCACAACTTTACAGTAAAATATTAAAGTGAGCTTTATAACATTTGTTTATAAGAAGTTACATTATGTTACAAGATCACATTTTACTGTCTGGTTATGTAAGCTAGTTGTACAGAAAAATTAATATTGTTGCCCAATGTGTAATCACATAGCAAAAAGTAAATGCTTTAAAGTAAAAGTAAAAAGTTAAGTAAAAAGTTTAAGGGAGTAACGCAATATTGTTACTTTTAAAAGTATCTTTCCTCAACACTGCTATCAATTATCATGCAACTCTGATTAGCGAACGTATAGTTCATTATTTGCTAATCAATAACTACTAATTTTTTTCAAACCCTCTTAGAAAACTAAGAAATTGTATTCCCTTATTTATATATTTACATTTTACATTACTAGGGAGTTGTCATGCTTTTCACTCTAAAACTGCTCAAAATAAATTAATTCCTTCTGAAGGATTTGACAATATTGAGTCATTACTAGTGGTGCAGATTAAGTAACAAACTGAAATGAGATAATTAATCAAACACAGATGAAACAAACAAACTCTTAATGACAGTGACCATGGAAACAAAGGAGTGGCAGGAAACTGAACAAAGAACATATCAAACACAAGCAAAAAACAAACTGAAAATGTGACATTTGTATTATGTTACTCATTTTTTCTTCCTGTGTAGTAATGAAAAACATATTCTAAAGTGTTACCACCGTATGTGCGATTAAAAGGTGTGTTCTCCTACAGATTTCAGTAACTAAAATTAAAACTGGTTTTTGAAAGTTAACATAATTGATGTGTCATTTGTCAGTTATCAGTAGAGCAGAAGAGATTTGTTAAATGTGTTGCTACACTAGCTTGTAAAAAAAAAAAAAAAGTGTTTGCCTCCGGTCACAGGATGTTTTGTCACGTTTCCTGCTAACAGGTGCTGAGAAGGTGATATTTTTTTTTTTTAAGGGAACAAGATGCTGAAACATGATTATAAAACAACTCACTTGATTTTCTTCAAAAGCTTTTTAAATAAAAAGATGTGACAGAAACATCAGGGAAATAAACATATTAAATAAATCTACTCAGTGGGTCATTTTGTCCTGCATGGGCCCTGTGAATTTAAATGGTGACTCTGGAAAAGACAGAGAAGGAGAGTGATAAAGCAGCTCAAAAAAGAGAGAAATATATGCTAGCCAAGCCAAGCTCAAAGGCCACAGCAGTCAGCAGCCACTTCTTTATGAGTTTGAATAGTCTGACATGCACAAACAGAGTGTGTTAACCTTGAGCGAGGCTGAGGGGAAAAGGGGAGCGGAGGGTGATGGTAGTGGTGCTAAAGGCCTAAGCAGGTGTGACAGTTCTGAAAGCTTTCACTGGACAAAAAGGCTTCACTGGCCTCCTAGCAATGCTGAGCCACGGCTGACCTCACTGCTCACCAGCACGGGCAGAGAGAGGCTGTGTTTACAGTAGAGGAGAAAGGCACAAGCGATGAAGGAAAACAAGCACATTCGAGTTTAAACGAAGGATGCCTAGAAAATAATAATAGTATAATAGCATGAATTCAAAATTCAATATACACTGCCCTCCAAAGGTTTGGAAACACCCCTGGCAAAGTGTGGTTTTGGTCGATATCATTTTTTGGTGCAAATACATTACAGTAACTTGACATTATCATTGAAGACCAGCAATAATAATTTTCATTTTGATTACATAATAATGACAATATATACAAGTCAAAGTCAGACATGTCCCTTTGCCAGCTGTGATGCCTGGTTACTGGTTTAAACTTGGCCCAGGTTTGTAAAAGATTTTTGGGTCAGCACACCTTAATAGCTTCAACAATTGATTGCCAATTAAGTTTAGAATACAATGAACCAATTAGAACCCAGTTCAGGTCCGATAGCTGCTAATGGTGGATATTTTGATGAATCGAAAAAGTAGTTTTTTTTCTATATATAAACTGTTTATATAATAAAATATGTTTTCGTAGTTTGTGTTGTCCCTTATCAGTGCAAAATTATCACAAATTAAAAAGGATTCATGCCAATATTGTCCAAAACCCCACTTTTCTAGGGCGTTTCCAAACTTTTGGAGGGCAGTGTACTGTGCCAAGATTGTCTTGTAACTGTAATGAATAAATAAGCATGTAAACCTTACTATATTATAATAAGCTAGTTAAATGGATAAACACACTGGTCATGTTTACAATTTTGCCATATCAATTATGTCCAAATCATCACCAACCCCTGAATGGAATTCATTTTTATCCAGAGGGGGGCAGCAAACATTACATTATGTGGTTCGCGCTATTCCTTCATAATTTACCACTTAGGTGAGCCCAGAAGCTCATAAAAACCTTTGTGGATGTCTCCAAAAACCAGACAGCATATTAATTCATGCATAAATCTTACATTTAATGGAAGAACACAGATCATTTTTGTATGACCAGTCCAGCACTAATATGTGTGTGTGTGATTATAATGTATAATAATGTAACTTACTTATGTAATTTTATATATTTTATATTATTATTATTGTTGTCTGGGTATTTGTGTGAATTAATGAATAGGACAGACAGCCTCTCCCCAAAGCAAATTCAATTTTGAACAGACAATCTAAAAACTTTCACATCAAAGTGGGCGGTCCCATAGGTCTAGTTTTCGTGACGTAATTTCCGCTCGCTCAAGTCATTTGAGCTCGTCTCAAGCTTTTGTTCATCTGTTTCCAACCGCACGCCGGAGAACAGGAGCCATTGCGACTCGCCACAGTTACAGCGCGGTCTTCAGCAGCAGTAGTCGCGCGTGTGTTCGTATTACCTCTTGCAGGAAGTGGATACTGAAATAGTTTCACTGTCGGACGTTTGGTGTATAAATCTTCATTAACTTACAAACTCAACATGGAGAACGAGAACAAATACCTCCCGCAGCTGCTGGCGGAACGAGACAGTCTGGACGCGTCGTTCACGCACGCCATGAAACTTATATCAGCAGGTAAAAGCCGTTTGTGAAAACGAAGGAGGGATACATGAACACCTAACCGGGTGACTTTTCGGGATGTAGATAAATAGCAGTTTTATTTGGAGGGAAACGGTGGGAATCGACAGTTGTCGCTCGTGGGACAGAGGGCGACCGTTACAAAGTCTCCTTTCAGCGCGCTAGGGGGTTCGTGTACTTGGCTCGAGCTAGGCACGTGCTGTCGAAGCCATTTTCGGTGTGTAGTTAATGGTTTTCCGGAAAGGCAAACTCATCTTTTCGTGGATGGTATCGGTTCTTTGCATCCTTCTCCATTGTGTTCGATCGAAATCTGTAATGCTGTTGAGTTTTACCCCCCGTCATCCCTCGGGCAGCAGTCCCATTTCTGAGTCTCGAGGACAGTGCGAGCCGCGTGCTGGATTGGGGTTAACCGAAAGTGTGAACTTTCAAATTAACGTTACGTATTTTACACAACTTTACGATAGCTAATTAGATTTAAGTATTGTTAAAACTGATGTTTATTTAATTAACAGTGTAAAATTAAATAGTCGCAATACACTTAAAAAAAAAAAAATCTATCGCCCTTTTGTTTGTAAGGAGGGCTCTGTATCTGAGGGGTCAACGTGGCGTTTCATTGTACGCGTCGAGTCCCAGCCTAACGTTACATGCACTTATCGTGTTTGTCTTGGCTGAAAGATCTGGAAAGCTTTAGATGAAATCGTCCAAGTCCGATCCTATTAAATTGAAGACGGCTGAAAATCTTAAGTTTGAGATTTGTCGTAGTAATAAAAACCATGTTCCGGACCATATGTGACACTAGTGTGGGAAGTGTTGCATCTGGAGACGAAGTGTTTTTTTTTGGTGTAGGAAATGTCTTTTCCTGGCCTCGTTTCACCACGTCTTATATCATCAGTCTAGTGGGAGTTTAACTATCTTGTGTTATATATCAGCAAATAGGTTCCATAAGTTACATTTGCAGAGGCGTGTTAAACGTTCAGTGTTTAGCATCAGGCTTGCGTTGAAAATAATTCCCCTAGTGAAGTTGAGTCTATTGATGGATGGTTTTCCCTCCCAGTGTCTTGAGGCAAGCACTTTTCTTTGCAACCTGAAGCAAACACTTAACTCTCAGGCTTGCCATTTGAAGTTAAAATGACCTGGAAATGGAAATATTTCAGGCCTGTAAACTTGTAATCATTATCCAGCATGTCATGTTATGCAGGGAAAAATAATATATTTGTATGATAAGTGAATATGATCCCTGTTGAGTATGATGCATTTAATTGGGGTTTTGATCTAAAAGGGCAAAACTGCTTTTTGCTGATTTTAACTCTGCAATAAGTTCCTGACCCTGTTGTCTAATGTGGAAGAAATGTGTGCAAATGTTTCTAGTGGAATCGGTTTATTTTAGTTGGTTTAACCATGATTGGTAAAATAGTGTCTTTTTACATTTAAACATTCAAATCTTGTGCCTAATGTTTCTTGTGCTTTTCAGAAATCGAAAGGGTACAGAAAGGGGAGACCGAAAAAGATACAGAAAGCTACCTGGACCTCTTTACAACAAAAAACATCAAACTGAAGGAAAGGGTTCTCATACCAGTCAAGCAGTACCCTAAAGTGAGTGTCATTGTGGTATTTAGGAATACGCATGTTGTGCCAGATTACTCGATTACATGTGCACTGCTTCAGATCTGGTGTTGAAGGAATGTGTAACACCTGAGTAATCGGAAGCAGAGGTCACCTGAGGATTCCTGAGGTATTCAAAGCAATTTGTACAAATATAAAGACATAGTAAAGTAGAACTTGTTTATTCAGAACAAGATTTTAATTAGTTTTGAAAAGCTCTATTAGAGAGTGAAATGGTACGTCTGCAATCCCCAGGAATGCATTTTGACAAATTTGAAAACCTTTGATTGCCAAAACCTGTGAAAGACCTGTAATTTCTCATGAAGAGGATTAAGATATTTTTGAAATTCATGTTTCTTTGTGCACGTCCCATGATAGCTTACCTGCCAGAGGCGATCAGACCGTTTGATTGAGTCCTCTGCTGTTTTAGAGAGTGGCAGTGTTTTTCTTTGACCTTCCGTGTTTAATGTTTGCTTGCCAGATCAGTTGAGACTAGCTGAATTTAGTTTTTTTTTTTTTTTTTGCTCCACCTCAGAATTCAATCTTCTGCTCCTTTTTTCTTTTTCTTTTTTTTCTCTCCCTTAAGTATTTTGGATATCAGATTATGCGAATTATGCGTGACTGATTATGCTGCTCAGTTCCAATCGAAAAGGCGGCTTCTTTTTAGAACGGCTTATTTTAGTCTTTTGCTGAGATTTGATTGAAAAATGGATCGTCCTGTGGATGTATATCTTCCGAATTGACATTTAGTGGACACTTTCTGTTAGATCTTTGCTTTTGACTCACACCTGTCAATCTTACTGCTATTACCATGAATTTAAACTTTTTTTCCTTTCGTTTGGTTGAGTGGCACTTGTTGTTTTTTGTGCACAAAACGGATGTTTTCTGCTGTATCTTGAGTGTTTCCCTCCCATTTTAGCTGAGTGTCCTCATGCGTGTGTTCTCAGACCGCCTAATGTTACTCCTCGCTTTGGTGTCGAGGAGAGCACTACTCCAGCCTTTGATCTGTTTGCATTCCATTTAATCTTGTCCTGTTCAGGAAGATCAAAACTATTGAGTTTTCAGTCCTTGAAAACAAGTTCAGTCAGGCTAAGTGAAGAGCTGTAGATTTCTTCAAACGCTGTGGGTTTAATATTTAATTTTCTGTTGCTTTGTGCAGTTTAACTTTGTTGGAAAGATCCTTGGACCACAGGGGAACACCATCAAGAGATTGCAGGAAGAGACGGGCGCCAAGATCTCTGTGTTGGGGAAAGGATCCATGAGGGACAAAACCAAGGTAAAGCGCTATTGAGGTTATTTTTTAAAAGTATGAATGATTGCTGCCAGAACAGCTTTTACCAGGGCACCTCACTTTGTGCTGTATATCTAAGGTAGCTCTAAACTTGAGAAATAAAAGGATGGTTCCAGGCTATTTGATGCATCACGTTTTGGTTGTCATGCTGTGTGTGAATGAAGGTTAAATGACAAATAAGGGTAAACTGGATCTGCTGAACTTACTTTTGTGTTCTTCAGGAGGATGGCTTGAGGAAAAGTGGAGAGCCGAAGTATGCACACCTGTCAATGGAACTTCATGTGTTCATTGAGGTGTTTGCTCCTGTTCCTGAGGCATATGTGCGCATGGCTCATGCCATGGAGGAGATCAAAAAGTTCTTGTTCCCTGTAAGTACTTTGGATTCAAGAGACTGCTCAGAGATCATGTTTTGCAATGAAGTGCTAATATTGTTTTGTCTAGGCTTTCTCTGTTTATAGTACTGTGATTTATGAATTCCAAATGGGCCATTGTTTAAGTCCAAACCGTTTGTGGTGTTGGATTGTAACTTGCTTTGCTCGTGGCGGCAGGATAATATTTAATCTGATAAAACGGTTGTTTTCGAGCTCATTCCTGTAGCTGGACTGAGTGACTGAAAGGTTTTGGTAAACCTTTTTGAACTACTTTAACTTTTGTGCCCTGTTCTAATGGCCTCATGTGAGCTTTGCAAGTCTGGGTTTATCAGAGCCTCATGCTGGCTCTTCATTGTTAAGAGTTGTCCAATTCTAAGCATCAGATTTTGTAGAAGCCGCTATTTGGATTTCTTATGTTCCGTGAGACTGGGATGTGAAAAGTGTGTGTAGTAGTGCTATGTTAGTGAGCTGTGTGCCTGTCTCGCAGGACATGATGGATGACATTTGCCAGGAGCAGTTCATGGAGATGAAGTATCTAAATGGGGGTCAGGAACATGGGGCCAGAGGCCGAGGAGGGCCACCCATCAGAGGCCGTGGAGGTCTTCCTCCTCCTGGGGCACCCAGGTAACCTGCACCCATTTAATATTTATTATGACTGTTGGTTTAAGCTGCTGAGCCTGATTTTTAATGCAGTGAGAACTTTCTCATAGATTTAGGGGAGTAGAGGATTAACGCTCTTTACCTTTTGCAGGGGTCGTGGTATGCCCCCACGTGGAGGTGGCCGTGGCGGACCCCCTCGAGGTGGAGCCACAAGGGGAGCTCCTGCAGGTAGAGGTGGACCATCAGCCCAGCAGCCCAGAGGAGCAGCTTCCAACCGTGCCCGTCCACCCGCTTCTGCGTCTCAGCGGATGCCCCCTCCACCACCCCCGCACCCTCCGGCCCAAGAGTCATACGAAGACTATGTATGTATCTTTATTATATCTTCTGAATTTGCTTTGAAGATGAGTGCACTAGTGTCTTCAAAGTTTATGCTGCTGTGAATTGATTGTATTTTTTTTTTTTTTTTAATATTTCCTCAGTCTTATGATGAGAGCTACACAGAGCCAGGCTATGAATCCTACGAGAGCTACTACAGTCAGCCACAAGCGTAAGTTGATTGTACATATAATATTATTACTGTTGGTTTGGGACTTAAAGTCCAAGTTTTCGCAAAAAGATCAACTTAGCTTATAATTATTGTGCTTTATGGAGGCTTTTTGGAAACATCCCAGTGTCTTAAAAGCACAATGTGCTTGGCTTAATATGGTACTTTAGGAAATTCAGGCCAGTTTCTCTTGTGTGACAATTAGTTTGAACAGTGTTTGTCCTTTTTCCAGAGAACCAGAATACTATGACTATGGACACGGAGAGACACAGGAGGGGTATGAAAACTACGGTAAGATTTTTGCCTTTGAATTTAAGTAATTTTGTGAAGTGTTTTTCTGTGCGGTCAAGCGCAACCCCTCATTTGCTTTTGCTAATGGTTTCAAACATGTATTGTAATTATTTAAAGGGTGAGTTATTTTATATCTGTTGCAACTGGTAATGCTAGTGTAGCAGAATGGGTACATTTATTTCTGGACAATTCCTGTAAATTTGAGTTTAAAACCATCTCAACTTTATTTTTTTGGTCAGTAATGTTTTTAAGGTGGGGCTTAGTGAAAGGTCAGTTATTTAAACGTCTCAGTGAGCTATTGTTTGCTAGCTTTATCTTACCTACTTGCACTGTTTGCTCCCGTAGCTCAAGATGACTGGAACGGGACACAGCGCGCAGCTGCTGGTGGAAAAGCTCCCACTCAGAGACAGACTAAGCCTGGGTTCAGGGAACACCCATATGGACGATACTAAGTCTGACTAGCGGAACGTCACCCAACGCGTCGCCATGACAACTGTCTCCCATGGCAGCTCACACTTTAAGCTACCCGACAAAAGTAATTGTCCGTTTTTTTTTTTTTCTCTCGTTTTTTTTTTTTTCTTTCTCGTTTTGTGTTTTGTACTCCGGACTTTTTTTAAAAACTTGAAAGAGCGGCATTTGAATGCCTCAAGAATCGATATAACTTTTTAGAAGGGATTAGAGTTTAAACATGGCTGTTTTTTTTTTTTTGGTTTTGTTTTTGCAAATATCTCTTCCTCTGCTCATACCTACCCTTGCTTTTTTTGCATTTGTCGATGGTAAAATTTTGTCCAATGATTGGAAAAAGTATTTAGTTGAAAGGTAAACCCTAACAACTGTATAGCCACATTTTGTGTCTCAGGACGCCACTTTAATTTGTGTTACCTTAAAAGTTCTGCTGAGGTGCAGTTGCAGATTCCCATGTAGGCTACATTTCAAAATTCTGTTTAATACTAGCATATCAAATAGACCCTAAACTTAATGTCTGTTTTGTAATAAGGAATTTAAATTACTGAAAGTAAAAATGTCTTTAATGGTATTTCCAACAGCCATTGATTATTCCTCATTTGATTTAAATAGTCTTAAAAGCTGTAAATGTAGATTTAGGCCTCAATATTTTTCCTTGTGTCTTTTAGAGTTTTGAAATATAGCCCAATTAGACACTGTTGAGATGGAATGTCCTCAAATCCTTAATTTGTTCAAATAAGATGTTACCCTTAAACTGTTCTGTAGAATAACCCATGTTTGGCTACTTATGTTTAAAAGGAAAAAAAAAATAATAAAAAAAATCAAAAGTCAGATTATCATGGATGCCACCATGCTATATAAACTGCATGCACAAACTGCTTTAAAAAAGGATTTGGACAACAATCTCCACAAGGGTCATCTCTTTCTTATGTAAAGGGATACTGCAGCTAAAGCCGACTATTGTACATAATTTAAAAAAGGAAAAAGAAAAAACAACAACCTACATCCAAACTGTACTTTACTGCCATTTAGTATTTGTATCCTCTCCATAAAATGCAGAATGACATGTGTAAGCTTGCCTAAATAGGTAACTAAATCTGTCCAAAACATGTTTTGCAGCAGTTGTCAATAAAGCATAGATTGTTTTTTATGAAACTTTAACCTGGTTTATTTTTCTTTGTCTTCATAAAATCTGAAATGGCCTTTTAAATAACCCATAATCTTCGGTTCCAACCATTCTTCCTCTTCAAAAACAGATTTTAAATTTAAAACAATGCATGTAGTCTGAAGACATAAACTACACTAAAGGAGTCTGTTTAAAGTGTTTGATTTGACAATTAAAAGCACACCTTTAATGTTTCTCTCTCTTTTTATACTTAAAAAGGACCCTAGAGGTAAGACCTGTGCTCTTTAAAATAACCTGGATAGCTTCCTAATGTCTATAGAGAGAACTAAAGCATTCGATGCTTGGGTATGTATTAAACTTTTCTTGAATGACATTTTATTTTTGGTCTCTCAGAATGGGAAATGTATTACAGCCTGAAATAATTTGAATTTAAAAGTTAAGCTTGCAGGGGCCATATTTGTCAAGTCTGATGCAAAGACACGTTGGCTGCTTTTAGTAAAGAGGGCAGGAGAGGACTGTTAAACTTTTAAGTGCAGCATTGTAAAGGTAACCCTAACCCTAAATTTGTGAGTAGTGTTACATTTATTTACTTAAAACTATTTGGTGACGGCGTGCAATGATTTAAAATATTCAGTCGTTTAAAAAATATAAAAGTAAAGTTGAAAAAAATATACAAATACGCAGTAATAGATTTTGCTTATAATAATATTTGTGTACTAACATTCTAGAGCAGAATTGTAATGCAACTCATGCTAAAAGTGCTCAGTATCACATCTAGATCCATCTATGTTTGTAATGCTGCTCCTGTTTTTTTCTTTCTTTTGCGATTTAATTGTTTAACGTATTGAAAAACTCAGTGTCCTACATGAAAATGTTACCTGGGAAAGCTTGAGTTGCATGACTCAACCTTGGCAGACTGCATGAGCTTCAATACAATATAGTTAATCATAGCAATGTTTGGTTGTTGCTCATAGTGTTTTCTCTTCCCTCAGGTTGTGATGCCTGGAAATTCCTGGAAATGGAATGTTGAAACAAGAATGTCAGACCTCTCCTAAGGTCAGTTATCCTTTCCACCGAAACTGCAAATATGCATTGGTGCTCATCCATTAAAATGGAGTTACGCTACTTTTAATTGTTGTTCTCTGTAGTTTTAGTCCATTTCAGTTCTGATGAGTCAAAGCTTTCCAAATCTGCATGTTCTGCAAGAAGCTCTAAATGATACAATGTTGCACTGCCCTAATGGGCTTGCTTCCGGTTTCCACTATATACTCAGCTCAGTAATTACTGGTAGCTTCAGTGGCCTAATATGATGGATTAATTCATAATGCAAGATGATTCAGATGTTTGTCTCAGAGTTGTGTGTGTGCTCCTCCCTTTTGGTTGCTTTGCTGATTTACTTGTAATTCTCCTACAGGCAAAGACAAGTGTTTGTTTGCAGTATAAGAGCAATCTTACCTTTTGAACACCAGCAGTCTTTATGGAACCATGGACAGTCTGACTGGACAACTTCTGAACGGGTTGGAATGGCAGAAATCGATGGTCCTGTCAGCTAAAGTTAAACCAGCAACCTCTTAATGGGTTGAAGTGGAAAAGTCTTGAGTTCTGGTGCTGTGTATATCTGCTCTCCAGTGGTTATGCGAAGTCATTTCTCTGTACTGCAAAGTTTCTCTTTACTGTTCACCTCAAGTGCTTTCTAAGCACACTTAACTTTAAATGTTCATCTTTAAATTGACCTCTTCTGCTCATGTTGGCCAAGAAATCATTTTAACAAGCTTGAAAAATTCTGTCCGGGCTCTCTAGACATCTACCTTGCACAATACTCCAGTGCTTTATTCTGCAAGACAAGCATGTCTTCCCCAGTTCCTCGCTCAGAGGAACGTACATGCTAATTTAGAGCTGTCCAGCCCCTATCTCTTAGCACAGACTTTGTCCTTTAATTGCCATGGTAATTTTTGTCTTGCTCTTGAGTAGATATGTTTGAATGGGTTTAAGCTGCCGGAACCGCCTTGCAGTTTGTGTGAATCTCAATTGAATTTTCCATCTGTTCGCAACTGTTGATCTAAATCATGCTAACATTGTTACTTTCTGAATAATGGTCTTTCTTGCCCTAATAAGGGCTTTTTACACTTGCAATGGTTAACCCTGGGTCACTCTAAACCCCTGGTAAAAGAAATCTTGGGTTATCTTTATTCATGTTTCACACTGCTCATACCATACCCGGGCTTAACTGTTAATCCTGGGAATTCATAAGCTGTCCTTTCACACTGCACGTTCCTAAACCCTGGGATAAAGTCATTATCTGCATATTTGCGTTGTTCGTGCCTCTGACTGGACAAACGCAGCACGTGACCTGTCTACATAAAGGCTCTAGCATTGCGTGTCCTCATTATACATTGCTGACTGTAATGTCAAGTTGTGTCCATCCCCCCCGAGTGAACTTTTTGAACTACGGTCTCTTCACTCCAGTTGTCAATTTTCCTTCGCCATTTGCCATTTTTCCTATCATACTCAGTAACCACTATTTATACATGCGTATAGTTTCTGTGACTGCCCGAACCATGTGAATATAAGGCACGTGATTGGTTGTTGGCTGCTAAACATGTAGTTGTAACATTCTGACACTATCGTTTCACACTGTACAAGTTTGGCACCATAATGCTCCAGAGCAGGGTTTCATAACCCCAGGTAAAATGCGGTTGCATCTAAATTTAAGCCCTATACGGACGGGATTAGTTTTACATGGGGAAGCGGAGTAATGTAATTTTACCTCAGGATGTCTGTAATATTAATGGCCAATTCGCACGGGGTAAGACCTCTCAGTAAAACAAGCAGAAGTGGGAGGGGTAACACGATTTACGCACCGCCGTCACCTCCCTGTCATGTGGGTATACCTTGCTTCCTGATACCATATGTGCAAACACATATAATCTAAATTTATAAACTATATATAACGGTTAGGTCTGGTCAAATGATTTATTAAATACTTATTGGATTATGATGGTAAGAGGCACTTAGCTAAAGCTAAAACTAATTTAGTGCCTTTGACAAGTGCTTTCAATCTTCTTTTTGCTCTGAATGGTATATGGAAAATGCTTGAGGTTTGTCACAGACTTGTCCCACCACCTACAACACAACTGAATGTTTTTTCAAGTGCTTCCATGCTTGAAAAATGCACAGAAATCTACTTTTAAACAGGAAATGACTGCAATTTACCGTACATATTAACAGCGGGTCTATTCGAACGGGATTTGTATTACCTGAGGTAATTTTTCCGGACCTTTTTACAGAAGGTAAAAGTCACTGTAATCTTTACTGACATTGTCCGTAATGATTACAGAGTTGGCACATTTGGACAGGGCTAAAATCACTGGTAATAATTACTTTACCCCCACCTCCCCATGTAAAACTAATCCCGTCCGAATAGGGCTTTAGTGTGAAACTCTCCTTTACCCGGGGTTAAAAGCTGTTTAGAACGATGATAACCCAGGGTTAAGCACAGTGTGAAAAGCTCTATAGAGAGCTTTCCATAAATTCAGCTTTTTCTAATCCTTGCTGTGCAGAGTCTGAATTTGGCACTGCATGGCTTTTGTGCATGTGCATGTTTTGCTGTCTGTGTGTATCTCCGTAGCTTCCATCTTTTGCTAATTTTTTTTCCCGCTCAGCACACGTACGATTTGAGCCCGTCATTCTGACCAATTACCACCGATGACAGTGTGTTCGTCCCCCGCGGAGCCGCCACTGGTTGCCGACTGGCTAACAGGACTAATGCCTTATTGCATTAGAGACAAATCTGTCCTCAGCACAGATTTTAATAAGCATCAGCCACTGCTCAAGTGCTGTCGAACAATGGGTAGAAGGTTGACTGTTGTGTATGCGAGCTTCACTTTAATGAGAAATTGCAAAAGCAGATAATGGAAATATTTATTTTCCGGACAGATGCTAGGGGGTAAAGAGAACTCAAAGTCTCAAGGAGGAGGAAATGTTCAAGCCCACTGTGTGCACTAAATGGGTCTTTGTTTACACAGTCATATCTGTTTGAGTCGGACATACGTGGTCTACAGCTGCTGGGGAAATGCCTCTGGGGTAATGTGCAAGGCATGTGTGGTGGTCTGAAACCGGGGATTGTGGTTTGGCAGCTCTTTTCTTCTAACACATTGTGCATTCTGAAAACAGGAAGCATGGCTTTACGAATGCAAATGAAACACTCAAACCAATGTCTGTCTGTCTTCCTGCATGGATATTTTGCTAGTTTCGCACCTAACCAGTATACACTCTCAAGGGAGTCAGGGTTTTGAGCGCACGGGGAGGAGTTGTGATGGTTTCTGGCTCATGTCCTGGAGAACTGTGGCTGCTGGCCACCTCTTTCAGTGTGAAATGCTGGTAATAACTTAGCCTCCTAAAGGCCTCTCTCAGTGTGCTGTGATGAAAATGAATTGAATCCATCCATGTGGAATCTGGCTTGAGTAATCCGTAGCCCTCCAGGACAAAGAGTTGGATACCTCTACCTTGGCTGTCGCTGAAGTAACATTCCATTGCATGTTTTCCAACATCCACATAAGCAGACACACCTAAAACAATGTCAGGAAACCATGGGAATTGCTTGGGATTAGTGTTGAAACACAAGTGCCAGGAGTCTGTGTTCTTTTGTTTTCTTAAGGAGATTGATGAGCCTGTATTTCAATGCAGCTAAACTGGATTTGAGCTTATTCAAGTCCTCGTCTTTCAGCATTGATGTTGTCCTTATCTCAGTAGAAGCGAACTAAAGCCTTTGGGGCCGGAGTCACCTTTCGGTGACTTAGGGGAGCGGACAGAATTTTTCTTGACCTTTTTGAAAGTTATTCAAACTTGTTTGGAAGTTGGTACATCCAAGATCACTCGTACACAGCCTGCAAATTAGTACGTATGACTACAAAGAGAATACCTAATGACTTGGCATATGTTTTTACCTATTTTGTAATGTCAAAAATAAAAAATTGAATTCTAGACCTGGCTCTTGTGTCTCTTTTCAAAGCGTATGCCTTCATGTCTCTGAATAAATGGACTCAAATGTTAGTGTTCAACATTAATTTAAAGTTTAGTTGCCTTTGGTGATAATGGGAAAGGTTTTTGTCCATATGTAGTTTACTACATTGTGCGACTTTTGGTGATATTAAATCGTTGATTAATAAAAATGACAGTGCATTGCTTTTTCATCATTTGAGCTAGTGCTCTGCACAATTACTCTCTGTATCAAACAATTATGTAATTTGTCAAGCCATTTAGCTTTTAAATGTTTATTTTTGGGTATCAGTGGCTTTTTTTTTCTTTTTCTTGAACCCTGAAACCTAGTTCTTTGAGGTCTTCAACATTGCTCTTGGAGACTCACTGACATACAGAATTTAGCTCCAACTCTAAACAAACACACATAAACCAGATAATCAAGGTCAAGTGTGTGGAAGCATGTTGGAAATAAACTTTTCAGGAGCAGGGCTTGAAGGCCTATTCTATAGTGGCAATTAAGTGAGTGTAAATCAGTTGTACACATCATTAAAGTGCATTATGGGATTGAATGAGTGCACTCAATGTGGACACAGTTTCAGACATCACTACAAAAGTCGGTCTCCTCAAACAGTGCACTATCAGGCTTCACAAGTGTATTGGAAAGTTGATGACTAATTTCCATTCTTGGAAAATGAGAGAAAATGAAATGTCCTGGAAATATTTTTTTTTAATTGTGTGTATTTGCTATGTTATGTTCAGGGATGCTGAGTTTTGACATGAGAGAAGTATTTTGATTTTTTTTTTTTTTTTTTTTGGTCTTGTGTAGTTCCTTACAGCAGTTAGTTTATTAACTGCTCAAATGTCAACTGGTAAACAGCTGCCTAACCTTGTTAACACTAATTCAGTAACTTGCCAACTAAATTTTGATATGGTATAAGACATGTCAGCACAGCAACCTAAAGTGACACAGCCTGTTTTGAGTTCTGATTGTTGGAAAAAATGAACCAGTACTACCGATACTGAAGAAAATTGATACCACATTTTCTGCAGTACTGGTACTACAGAGTACCGGGTCAATCTGGTATACCCACTGATAGGTGGCTGCTTTCAGATGTTCCCCTTCATATTTGTGTGAGCACTATGTGAAGAGTGTCAAATGTTTCTGTTTTAAAATGTTTTGCAGCATTGAGCATTATAGCCATTGTTGAACACCTGAATGCAATGGCCAATCGAGGTGTTTAAGTTGTACAGAATTTACCAAATAGCGTTAAATTTTTTTCCCCATCTCATTGGCCCATTGAGTTCTGCACACTCTTGAGTCCTTTCATTATAACAAAGTGTAAACACGATGTAAATAAGAGATTCATTATGCAGTGTAGCCAGCTTCATTTTTCAGGAAAGTGCAGAACTCTAAACGGGCGCCGAACGGAAGTGACTGGCAAGTTCAGCGATTACTAAGGGAGCTCTCTTTTGCTGTCTGTATATAACCCATTCACAGTTTGCATTAATTTTTTATTTTTAACATTTCTAAATGCACACTGCAACTTTCGGGAGTGACAACCATATTTAAATGTGGGTTTGAATCCAAAATTATGTTGATTGACATTGATAACCATAGCAACAGACAGGGCAAGAAAGTCAAAATCGATATGTGCATTAAGTGTAAATGCAGACTAACAGACCTGCTACTTTTTTTATTACTAACTTTTCACTTGACCTGTTCAAGGCTATGTTTACTTGGCATTAAGTACTCTAAAGGCAACATGCCTATATGTATTAAAGGGTTAGTTCACCCAAAATATGAAAATTCTGTCGTTAATTACTTACGGGTGTGGAACAACATAAAGGTAAGACCTTAGTTCATCTTCGGAACACAAATTAAGATATTTTTGATAAAATCTGATGGCTCAGAGTGACCTGCATTGCCAGCAAGACCATTAACACTTTCAGTGCCCAGAAAGCTACTAAAGACATTTTTAAAACCGTTCATGTGAGTACAGTGGTTTAACGTTAATGTTATGAAGTGATGAGAATACTTTTTATGCGCGGAAAAAAAAAAAAAAACGACTTTATTCAAAAATATCTAGTGATGGGCGATTTAAAAACACTGCTTCATGAAGCTTTGAAGCTGTACGAATCTTTTGTTTCGAATCAGTGGTTCAGAGCATGTATCAAACTGCCAGTCACGTGATTTCAGTAAACAAGGCTTTATGTCTTAAAGGGATAGTTCACCCAAAAATGAAAATTTGATGTTTATCTGCTTACCCCCAGTGCATCCAAGATGTAGGTGACATTTTTTCTTCAGTCGATCACAAATGATGATTTTTAACTGCAACCGCTGCCTTCTGTCATTCAAATAATTGCAGTAGATGGGAACTTCATCTATAAGAGTGAATAAACCTTGCTTAGACAAATCCAAATGAAACCCTGCGGCTCGTGACGACACATGTCCTAAGACACGAAACGATCGGTTTGTGAGAGAAACTGAAAAGTATTTATATAATTTTTTACCTCTAATACACCACTATGTCCAACTCCGTTCAGGACTCCTTTAGTGATGTCTGATCGCGCTCTGTCAACGGCAGTGATGTCTCGCGCATATACTTCAATGAGTGTCAGACATCACTGCCGTTGACAGAGCGACTGAAGAAAAAATGTCACCTACATCTTGGATGCACTGGGGGTAAGCTGATAAACATCAAATTTTCATTTTTGGGTGAACTATCCCTTTAAGTGTTTTGAAATTTCAAAGGTTCACCACTGGGGGGCATGACTTTGGCAGTTTGATATCCGCTTAGAACCACTGATTCGAAACAAAAGATTTAAAGCTCAATGAAGCAGTGTTTTGAAATCGCTCATCACTAGATATTGTTGAATAAAGTCGTTATTTTGTTTTTTGGTGCACAAAAAGTACTCTTGTTACTTCATAACATTAAGGTTGAACCACTGTAGTCACATGAACTGTTTTAAATATGTCTTTATTAGCTTTCTGGGCATCTGAAAGTGTCAAAAATATCTTAATTTGTGTTCCGAAGATGAACGAAGGTCTTACAGGTGTGGAACAATATGAGGGGTAATTAATGACAGAATTTTCATTTTTGGGTGAACTAACCCTTTAAATATTTGAAGGCTACATGCTAATGCTTTAATATACTTGTAACTATTAGCATTAATATTTCATTGACTTTGTTTAATATTTTTATTTTCAAATAGTTAAACAAAATATTTAAGTATTTCCAATATTTTTTTGTGGTGGTATTGAAATTGGTACCAAGAACCAGTTATCATAATGTATAATTAAGAACTCATTTTAAAAAGCTGATTTTTATAGTTGTCATGGCCATAAACTGTACGTCTTTTAAAGACTGGTGGAAAGAGGAATATATTACTTTAGGGTGTGATCCTTGTCTTTTGTTCCTGCTGAAGTTAAATTGAAAATGTCCTGGAAAATAATCACTGAAAAAGAGCGGGAACTCCGACTATGTAAGGGCATATGGGATGATTTAGGATACAGCCTGTGTTTCCAGGAATGAGATTGAAGATTTCTCTGGTTAAAGGAACTGTTAAATACAGTTATGCTTTTAATTTGGTTAAATTCTATGGACAGCATCAGTTGCATGTTGATTACCCAAGAAAAAAAAAAAAAAAGCGAAGCAGCTGTTGTATGGAATCCTTATAGACCTCCATTAAAAGTGCGAGCAACAATCGGACAATCTGCGTAATGACTACTTGTACTGCTGGTTGCTGTGCTGAGCATGTTCTGAAACCAGTGAGAATAAATAAGACATCTGCATCGTGCGGCCCTTATGAATAATTAAAGACTCCCATTTAGTCTTGAATACTTTTAATGCACAACGAGGATGCTTTCATGGGCCGTGCACTTAGAAAACTATGTTTGGACCAAACCTTGATGTAAGTAGGGTCTGTTGAGTGATTGTGGTGTTTTAATGGAATGTGTATTTAATGCGAGTGCGCTCAGGTATCTGGTGCAACACATGAGAATCGATGAGATGTGTAGGGTGCCACGCAGCTTGAAGGGAAGTGGGCGCCTGTCTGCCCTTTGGCTGTGCTCAACAAGCATTAAGTTCTAGAGGAAGTATCATGTCTTTCTAGGGATAAACACGGTGTTGCAGAAGAACCCTTGCATTTAGTCTTCTATGTATTTATAGATGAGTAATTGCTTCCATCCTTGTGTTTTCAGTGCCTCGTCTGGCAAAGTTAAATGACTAAAAAGGAAACTGTTCTCATGTTGACCTGCAACCCACGCCGACGGTACGAATCCGCCTGCTCTCATCCTTCCTCTTCACTGGTCTGCTGCCAATATGTTCGCTCGAAGTGAGACTGAAATGGCAGAAAAGCCTCAGGAGCGTTTTCATGTGGAAAGTTGTTGCAGTTGATGGAGTTTATGCTTTTTATCGTTAGCGTTTCCAAGCAAATCCGCCTCTTCAAGCTAACCCCAGAATCACCTTTTAAAGATCGCTCCTTGTTGGGAATGTAGTTTAAACCCAACGGTCTGTCACAGGTCACCGCTGCAGTCTGCGCTGACATGTCCGTGCATGCTGCTTCTCTTCTTGCCTGTTCACATGGAAACCCTGGGCCTCATTAGCTCACGCACTTGACTCCAGACCCCTGTCTGCGCTTCCACGGGAGCGAATCCCTCGGAAGCAATTTAGGCCTCGATATAAATCAATTTTTATGTTAAATAGTTGCCTTGAAAGGAGGTGTGGGGGTGGGGAAGTGTGCGCTTTACCGAGGCGTAGGCTTCCCACACGTCCCTTGTGCTTTAGTCACAACGCTTGACCACCGCAGGCTGTCTTTGCCTTCCTCTCTCTCACTCTATACAGGTCTTAGTAATTCACATCGCCTGCTCATTCTCTTCTGCCAACCTGCAGTTTTCTTCCTCTTCCTCTCTCTGGTCTCATGTTTGACCCGCTGCGGTTGTTGTGTCTTGCCTTTGGCTCAGCTCTAATTTTAGTAGGATTGAAGAAGTCTAGCAGGGGAAGGGCAAGGGGGTCTTTCTGTGAGACTCAGACTTCCAACCTAATTACCCATCCTGTTACCTCCAGTATCAGCCTCCCTGCAGCAAACCCGGCCGGCAGACGCAGTGGTGACTCAGTCACCTCTCCGTAGATCAGAGCTTTTTACTGTGAATGAGGGTCGGATTCTAGTGCAATTGCCATTTTGGTAGCGGAGTATGAATTGAAAATATTATTAGAGTAAATTGGAGGTATGATGGATATTTTATCGCATACCCATTAAAAAATTTAAAGGGAGACTAATGGAAAGGGATAATGTGAATAGAAGCAATTTAGATGCATTTTTAATAGTACAGCGATGCATAATGGTGTCACATTGACAGCAATTTGTATTGAATGAAACTGCATTGCAGTTAGATACTTTCCAATAAAAGTTGGCTATTTGAGGCGACGTGCGATAGTGTGGATGTTGCAAACCTGTAGCTAGATCAAATATAAAGCATGGTGCAAGCAACCATGGTTGACTTTATGCAAATGAGGTTGACTTTATGCAAATGAGCAGCTTCATGATGCTTCTGCCAATGGGAGTGAAGCTTTTTGAAGAAATTAACATTATTCATTGCACAGTTTGTCTGCAAATTAACATATATTAACTAAATTTAAGTTGTTATGGTTGATGCTAGTGATGTTAAATATCAGCTGATTAATCACTTAAAGGTATAGTTCAACAAAAAATGAAGATTCTGTCATCATTTACTATCCTCAAGTTGTTCCAAACCTGTATGAGTTTCTTTCTTCTGCTGAAGATCTTTTGAAGAATGTTGGTAACCAAACAGTTGGTGGGCCTCATTGATTTCTATAGTATTTTTTCCTTACTAAGTCAGTGGGGCCAATCAACTGTTTGTTTACCCATATTCGTCCAAAATATTCTTTTGCAGAAGAAAAATTTATACAGGTCAAGCACACTCTCTCTGGGCTGAGGTGTGCCATTCCCTCGGTCTGCCTTCCTGGATGTAGTCTGTGTTTTAAAGTCCACTTTTTTCACCCACTTACCACCCTGATGGCCTGTTTTCTGCCAGTCTATACCCGAGGCTGAGCTCCAGAGGAGGGGAGAAAGGATCTAACTGTGCCTGGGACTGGAGAGGGAGGTCAGAGAGCATGGATGTTTGGCTCAATATGTCATTTTTGACTTAGACATTTTTCTGGCAAGGACATTCCTCCAGGGCCTCTGGTAAACTGTCCCTTTAATTGTAAATATATCAGTTATTCACTACACCTTATACCATATTATACCTAATTTCTCACCTGGGGGACTACCGACTTTGCAGTTTGAGTCTTATTTTCCCTCTTGCTAAGAAGTATAATAATGAAATAAGCTTTTGAATACAGAATTTATCATTCCTGTTAATCTAGATGAGCAGAGCTAGTGGTTAAATGGTTTATGTCTGGGGGCTTTTGAGTTCAAAACTGATAAGAGAGCTGCTAATTTGAGTCATTTGCATTTAAACAGTAGGTTTACTGAGATTAATTTTATTCTGCAATCATCTTTGTGCTTGTTAATGGTGCTTTTCAAGGCAGGCATATTGATCATATTTAGGATTTGGGCTTCAAACCAAAAAGTATCACAGCAAAGTATTAAACTTTGGTGTGTAACTTGCTAAATCATGTGAATTGTGAGAAGAGATCTGCCTTTTCTAATGCCACCCCCCACATGGTACACTATTTAGCATTTATTTCAAGTTAATGGATATCGCTGACAAAAGCCTAAAATCAGAGGCAAATCTGTGCTTGTTCACATGAGTGAAGATTGCTATGTTTGAATGAACAAAAACGTGATCTGAGAGAAGCGCTGCCTGAGATATTTAGCAGGTTACATATCAAGACCTTTATGTGATCCAGGTATAGTGTAAAATGTGTTTTGAATGGAACTGACAATGAACAGACAGTTGTGTAGTGTGAAAAGAACAGTAAACTGACAACTTTCAAGGTTGTGCAGTGTATGGGCGGCATAAGAGATCTGATATTTTATCTGATGGATAACACAAGAAAAGCTAGTAAGCCACTGTTATGAAAAAAGTAGTTGGCTAAATGTAAGTTAGCCAAGTGGGTAAATTTGAACTCAATATATAAAAAAACACAATTTACATAATCGAGAATAGAGCACAGAATATAGTACAGGCTCTGTCTAAATATGCCTATACTTTCTACTATACAAAAGACAAAAAATGAATAGTAATGAATAGTCAAATGAATAGTAAATTCACAGTGTTCAAAAAGTAGCCATAAATTGTCCGGTGTGGTCCACCCAGTTATCGGGTCTCCTTTAGGACCACGAGTCATCCCGTTGGTTCAACTTCCTTTTAATGGGTAGTATTTTAAGTGCCTGATTATAATTCCTGCCAAATCACGTAATGATTTATATAGTTTAAAATGTGTTATAATGATCATTAATGTCTTTTAAATTAAATGGTTCATATTCTAGTATATATCTGAAGCTATAGGTTGTGAAATCAAGAATTTTTTTTTTCTTTTTAGCTTATGTACTAGCAACTAGGGTTGTACTACTACAACTGGCGAGATTCTGAAGTGAGCATTCGATGGACACTTTACTATCCCATGAGTCCATGGGAGAGGAGTTGTGAATGGCATTGAGTCAACGCAACTGATGCCGTGACGATGACAGTGCTAGCATTGTAGCAGTGACTTTTTTTATTTGGAGTCTGTCATTGTATGGACAAATATCTGAGAGGATTCATCAGAATATCACATTTTTTATTCCACTTTAGAACATAATTAATACAAATGTTCTTTTCTTTCGTGAGCTGTCCCATTAAAGGATCGTTTCACCAGATAAGACCCTTATTCCTCATCTGGTATCGTTTAAAGCCCTTTGAAGCTGCACTGAAACTGTAATTTTGACCAACTGTTTGGAGGT
Source organism: Chanodichthys erythropterus (assembly GCF_024489055.1). Lineage (NCBI taxonomy): Eukaryota > Metazoa > Chordata > Actinopteri > Cypriniformes > Xenocyprididae > Chanodichthys > Chanodichthys erythropterus. The sequence goes on from NC_090235.1 coordinate 27,799,388, forward strand.
CATTGAAGTCCATTATAAGGAGAATAATTCGGAATGTTTTCATCAAAAACCTTAATTTCTTTTCGACTGAAGAAAGAAAGACATGAACATCTTGGATGACATGGGGGTGAGTAAATTATCAAGAAAATTTTATTTGAAAGCGGACTAATCCTTTAAATATGGCACGAAAGCTTTCAGAAAATGTAAAAACCACATTTAATCAAATATTCTTTATTATTTGCAATGAGAACCTTTATGAATAGGGTAATTTCAATACTTTAGACATGACTAATCAGTGTTTTTTTGACTTAATACAGTACCAAATACATTCACCAGAAAGAGATGCGCATGGAAACAGTGCTCTGCTTTCACATGACTTGGCTGCGGCGACCCTTTTAATCAATGCTTGGTGCACGCTAAGAGAAACCTCAATGCGTTGTCGTCCTCCACAGCCAAGGCCAGCGAGAAAGAGGTTTGAAGAATGTACTCTTGGAAATATTCCTACTTTAGGTAATAGAATGTGTCTACTGTTGCTGCCTGGCTTTCTCCCACCCTCTCGAGTTGTCAAACCGAATTGAGTCACATCTGCTCTCTTCATTCCTTTGAAGACGCAGAGATGAGTTTGGCAAATCAACCATCTGCCTGTAGGGAAAGCCTGCACCTGTCACGAGGGATGTCATTAGCCACGACTAGACAATCGTGTCTGCATCACCCTCCATCCGTGGCGTCTCTCAACCGTCTAGCTCACCGTGGATACCTGACCCATCATTCTCGGCGTCTCGCTCACAGTTTTAAGCTCTTTTGCTGGCTCTGCTGTCTCTATCTGTTTTGTCTCCATTTAGCCCTCTCTATCTCTCTTTGTGCAGCGCTCTGTCTGACAGGCTGCCTATTTCTGAGTCGCAGCATGGCCAGGCTCTTGCTCCTGTGGGCCCGTTCATTTTATTGATCTCTCTCAAGTCTTTCTGTCCTCGTTAGTGAGAGAGAGCCAGTCGGGGCTCGATGCTGTACTACCGCAGGCTTCTCTTTTGCTGTTGACTTGTTGAGAATCCAGTCCAAGTCGTGATTGATGAGCTCAGTGCTTCTGCCGGTTGGAGTTGGTACCTCTGCTCAAGGGTTTCATTCAATATTCTGGTGCAGGAATGTTGTAGAATTAAAACCATTTTGCTGTTTCTCTTGCTTGTGTAACAGCCGGTTTGTCAGATAAAGTGGGCTATTGTGTAAGATAAAGCTCCTTTGATGATAAAATGGCTGCCGGGCTTGAGAGCAGAAGGCCAGGCTTTTGCCTCTGTAGGGAGTCTGCCACACGTTCCATGGGTCATCAGTCTGAATCGGGCTTGACCGGAGGGATGTCCGCCATGATTGTGCAGTGACCTGAATGGAGGGTGCGATTCAAAAAGAGAAGAGCATTACTAGTTTGCGCAGGGCTGGACATTCAATTCTCTTCAATTCTCTATTCCCCATCTGAATATGAATATTAGAAGGATGAATCTCACAAAAAAAAAAGAAAAAAAAAAGCCATATTTCACTCCAAAATATAAAAGAAAGAAAGTAAATTAAGCTTTTTTTTTTAACATTGACATTTTTATGACAGTGTCAATATATGTATATATATGTGTGTGTGTGTATATATATATATATATATATATATATATATATATATATATAAAATGTATGTAATATTATTTATATATATATATTACTATATATTACATTATATTATATTATATATATATATATATATATATATGTAATATAATGTAATATAATGTAATATTATATATATATACACACTGTCATTAAAATGTCAATGTTAAAAAAAAAAGCTTAATTTACTTTTACATTTTGGAGTATATATATATTAATATAATATAATATAATATTATATATATATATATATATATATATATATAATGTAATATATATGTACATATTATTACATATATATATATATATATATATATAAGTAATATAATGTAATATTATATATATATTACTATATATTACATTATATTACATTATATATATATATATAATGTACACTATTTTATATATATATATATATATATATATATATATATATATATATATATATATATATATATATATATATATATATATATATATATATATATATATATATATATATATATATATATATATATATATATATATATATATATATATATATATATATTATATATATATATACACATACATACATATATATACACACTGTCATTAAAATGTCAATGTTAAAAAAAAATGCTTATTTTACTTTCTTTTACATTTTGGAGTATATATATTAATATAATATAATATTTTATATATATATATATTATATATATATAATTAATCATTTTTATTTAGTATTCAATCATTAAATCAATTGATTACTATTAATTTTACTCACTTTATATTAAACTACATTTTTGTATTAGTGACATTATATTAACAACTACATTAAATACATTCTTATTAATAATGTAATTAAAGACCCCCTGTGGTGAGCATCAATTTTTAATGTTGTTTATGTGTCTGTGGTGTTTTTAATATGCTTTAAGACAAACCATGTGCAAATTCATAAGTCAACACCATTGCTGTGTATTTTCTCCTTAAACTGCAGTGAACCAAAGACGTGGGGCCTGTACCATGAAGCTGGATTAGCTGGCTAGCCAGGTAAATTCCAGATTAGTTTGCGCCAATCCTGGGTTTTCTGAGCTTGTGCGTGCGAGTGGAGGTGGGGCTAATTTGCATATTCATGGAGCATCTAAATGAAGCAAGGGTGTAGAGTTAAATTCAAGCTATTTTAAGGCATAAAGAAATGTCATTTTGGTGATCAGAGATGAGTTTTAAGGGATACAATTATGGACTATTGGGGGACTTTAAATATGAATGATTTGATTATTAAGTAGTCACTTTTCCAAGAAATTACAATAAATGAGGCCTGAAGCTCTCATTCCTCAAAAAGGCATAAAAGTTGTTCATACAAGACCACATTTTGTGAAGGCAAACAACAGTATTTTGTATGAGGAACACAACAATTAGTTTTTTTTTCCCATTGTGAATTAACCATTGTGAATGAATTGAGTCAGTAAGTTGAACCAAAGACTAGAATAACAGTCACTCATTGTTTTGAATGGGAGAAAGTGCAACGCGCAATATGGCGGAATAAGTCCCATCTTCTATAGAAGAGTCAATGCCTATGAATCTACAGCGGTCAGGTGGTACATCTGGGAGCTTTCAGAAAACTCCCAGCTTACAAGCTGTAATTCACGAGCTCTACGAGGACGTGAACGCTTTTTACAAGCTAGAATCCCGTAACTACAGGAATTACGAAGCCGCGTGAACACTCCTAGAGATACGCACTCAGGACTGCGCATTCGCGTTAGCTTGATCCAGCATGAAAAATTCTTTTTTTTTTGTCATGATTCAAGCATTTAGAAACAAAATTATGACACAGTTATCAGATTTCAATAATGATTTAAAATATTTAATTGAAAGCTTGGCAAACAGCTTAGGAGAATTTGATTTTTTTCCCCATTCAAAGAGATAGGAGCTGCACTTGCATGCCCGAGAGGTGTTACAAAGACTTTTGAAATGACATGTCTTAAAGGGACTTTGTTTGATTAGTCAGATTCATTAATGAAACATTGACTGGTTTTGTGAATCAAATCAACTCAATTGAAATAGCACTACTTTGCTACATGAGAACAAACGCGAATGCTAAGACTTTTAGTGAATAATGATTGGATCATTTGGAAGATTTTTAATGTATAGTGCACAAGTTGATTTCTTATACTTGTATGGTGCTTTTGCATTCTTTTTAATTTGATTTTTGTTTTTGGGTGAACTAACCTTAATGGTCCTTAAACAGGATTTTTTTTTTTATAAAAAAATATGGGGTTTCATTATAACCAAGATATTTCTTTGGCAGTGTTTAATCATAAATACTTGACACATCTTTTTCCTTTCACTCTTTTGAATACTTTTTGCTCTTTTTGTCCCCTACCTGCCCTTTCCACCATAAATAGTGCAGTAGCATGCTGTCGTGCTATGTCTTCCAGCGCGGCTGTCTGTGTGGGCCTCGGGCTGAGTCTGTTCTGTGGCCCATAGTGGCATTAACACTCCCACTGAGCAGAACACACTGAGCATCACTAGCACAGCTGGCACTTTACACTCTAACTCCTGACAAGACCAACCATGAAAATAAACACATACATTGTTCTCTGGATGTCTTTGTGTTTTGTTTCTTCTCACTTTTTTCTCATTCAGACTGCCTGACAGCATGACAAGACGATGCGCGGCACTAAGAGCTGAGGTCTTCGCTTACTTGCCTACTAATGAGATGTTGTTGTTTTTTATATCTCTCTAGTGTCCATCCTTCTCAAACCCCTCCAGGCTGGGTTTTAATCTTTTGTAAAGGAATCACTTATCTGCGATCTTGGCATCAGTCCTACCTCTCTTAAAGATTTTCATCTTTAGCGTAGGCCGCTGAGGCTGTTTGTGGAGTTTCTGGAATTGGGTGTGCAAAATATTCCAATGTCATAAACATTGCACTCTCATTCCTGGATCTGAATCTGCTGTGACTGTGTGTATGTGGGATGGTTCCATTTTCAAAATACGATAAATTACATGTATCTATTTTATGTGTATGTAAGGGATAATGTACAGTTAGCCCCAATGTAAATGTGTAAAAATGTAAGGGTAATACATTTTCTACCTGTTTCGTTTTACAACCCAAATTTGGACATCAAATAGGCATGCACACAGGTGTATATGACTGTGAAATATATGTATATTTTATATATTATAAACTTCCAATAATTGATTATTGTTGTGCCCAGGGCTCCTGAACAAAATCTTAAGACTGGGGGAAACATTACAAGTATTCGCATTTTGCGCTATTGGATCATAACCAGGTTGTAAGTACTGCTTCAAAATGCCAAAAGAAGAAACGGGAACAAGAGACAAAAAATAGAGAGTATGCAATTTATTGAAAACGGCATTTAAACTCAAACAGGCTGTTCATCAGCTGATCAAAAGTTTAAGACCATAGCCTTAAAAAGTAAAAATCTGTCATTCTCCTTCAGAATTCACACTGTCTTGATCTCCTGATGGCAAAGGCAAAAAGGCCTTCTGTCTTTGAACGAGGCAGGATTGTTGAGCTGCAAAAGCAAGGGCTCTCGCAATGCGCCATCACTGCCGAGGTTGGATGCAGTAAGACAGTCATTTTACATTTCTTAAAAGATCCTGAGAGTTACGGGACAAAAAAAGTCAAGTGGTAGACCAAAAAATATTTCACCTGCACTGAGTTGGAGGATCTGACGGCTGTCCTTGAAGACACAGGCCAATCCTTGCCCCAAATTAGGCCCTTACTGATGCTGACTGCAGCCCAATAACCATAAGACAGCTTCTGCGAGAGAAGGGCTTAAAGAACAAAAAATGTCTCCAAAGGCCATGCCTCTTCTCATGCCACAAACTTGCCCGTTTGGAATTTGCAAGGGAGCACCAAACGTGACATTGAAAGGTAGAAGAAAGTTTTATTCTCTGATGAGAAAAAAAATTAACCTGGATGGTCCTGGTGGCTTCCAACACTACTGGCCTGACGAGGAAATCCCACTGGAGATGTTTTCTATGCGGCACAGTGGAGGAGGTTTACAAAACAAGCATCAGTTTCAGACCATGGATGCCCTTCATGAAGCCATCTTCACCACATGGAGCAACATTCCCACCAGCCTCCTGGAAACAGTCACATCAAGCATGCCGAAACGAGTGTTTGAAGTGATCAACAAGAACAGTGGGGGCTACTCAATACTGAGTCCTTTTTTTGAAACTTTTAGTTCTGTTGTGGGTTTTTTTTGGGGCTATGGTCTTAAACTTGTGATCAGCTGATGAATAGCCTGTTTGAGTTTAAATGCCGTTTTCAATAAATTGCATACTCTCAATTTTTTTTTGTCTCTTGTTCCTATTTCTTCTATTGGCATTTTGAAGCAGTACTTGCAACCTGGTTACGATCCAAAAGCGCGAATTGCGAATACTTGTAATGTTTCCCCCAGTCTTAAGATTTTGTTCAGGAGTGTATTATAAAAAAACTTGTAATGTAAGCGGAATTTTAAAATTCTCTGTGATAATGAACAAACTATGGTCAATCGCTGTTATTTAATCAGAACTCAGTATTTTAAACCGCCGCGCACAGTCACGTGGCCAGACCTCTGATTCAAGCAAGCTTAGTTTTGTAATTTTTTGTGCTTGTTCAAAGGGATCAGGAGAATGGTTCAAGCACATCTTTTGACATTCTTTAAAAAGAAGAGAAGAGAAGGTATGGTATTACCAAAGACTATAGAACAACACAAGATGTGTCACTTGTATTATTATGAAAGGGAGAAAGTGCAGTGCACAATATGGCGGAATAAGTCCCGCCTGCAAAATAAGAGCCAATCGCCAATTGGTAAAGTCATCGCGTAACTGCAGCGGCCGTTATAAGCTCTGGTTTCTGTAGAAACAGTCAGACACGAGCCTCCGGAATGAGGCACAAGAGACGCGCATTTAAGACTCTGCATGAGCATTAGCTTGATCCAGCCTGAAAAATAATTTTTTTTTGTCATGATTTGAGCGTTTAGTAACAATTTATGAGACAGTTGTTGTCAGATTTCATTGGGGATTTCAAATATGAAATTTAATCAAAAGCTTGACAAACTGCTTTAGAGAATTTGATGCTTCCCCATTCAAAGAGATAGGAGCTGCACTTGGATGCCCGAGAGGCATTTCAAAGATGGCCGCCGAGTGAAATGACTTGTCTTAAAGGGACTTTGGTATTACTTTGTGTTTCCCTGACACATTAGAACGAATAACAAACATAGCTAAAGGGCTTTGATGCCGTAAGAGCTTGTTGTCAAGGTGAATTATTGACAGTGAATGTTCTCACCAAGGTGATAATGCACACATTAGCTACATGTACGTGTTTATTTATGTTACTAAACTGACATTATATGTGACATCTAGAAAGATAACCGTATTGCTGAATTATCAAATATTACCAAGGAAATAGTAGCACCACATGGTAATTATCACTTGTCGATGATTGTAGCCTACTTGTTGTCAGTACCAGTAATATTGCAATCATCTTGTCAGTTTTAAATTTAGCTTGTGAGAAAGCAATACTCCATTGTGTTGAGTAGGTCTATAGGGTCATATCTGCATTATCATAATAGTTCTTTTAAGATTCACAGTTTGCCATTTTACAAATGCACCAGCTTACTTTTCATCGTTTCAACGCTTTGCACATTTCATATAGAAAATGATACATCCTGAATATAGACTGTAGAAAGAAAAAAGTCTCTTTGCCTGAGATTTTTCTTTTTTCTTCTCTCTCTCTCTCTCTCTCTCTCCACCTTTTAGCAGCTGCTTGCACAATCGATCAGTTTGAAATTGCTGCCCCTCAATTATGCAGTGTGTATGTTTTGAAAAGCAAACATCCAATTTGTGAGCGGTTTTGCTTGACCTCACAGTTGACGTGACCGCTTTTGACCTTTGAACTCTGACATTTTCTATTGCTTTTTATTGGATTCTCTAGGTTATTTTTTAGAAGAACTAAAAGCTTGAATTCATCAGTGTGTAGCCTTAATTCTGAGATGCAAGGTGATGCAATCTTGCAACAAAAGCTGAGCTGTTTTGAATCTTGTCTTTCACAGACAGTCTGCTGTAGTACAAGAACTGGTATTTTAGTATGAGAAAAAATTTATTATTTTACAGCCAATTAGCACAGCTAACAACACTGTGGGCTTTATCACTTTGATTTAGCGCTGTGCATGAACCACCTTGCTTCTTGGCGATGCTGGTCTATATATATACTTTAATTTTTAAATGTCTGTAACCACATTTTTTTTTTCCATTTTAAGTTTAAAACAAAAAAAACATTATGATGTAAAATTACAAATTCAAAATCACAAATCAAATGTACAGTGGGTATGGAAAGTATTCAGACTCCCTTAAATTTTTCACTCTGTTATATTGCAGCCATTTGCTAAAATCATTTAAGTTCATTTTTTTTCCTCATTAATGTACACACAGCACCCCATATTGACAGAAAAACACAGAATTGTTGACATTTTTGCAGATTTATTAAAAAAGAAAAACTGATATCACATGGTCCTAAGTATTCAGACCCTTTGCTCCATATTTAGTAAAAGCACCCTTTTGATCTAATACATATCAATGAGTCTTTTTGGGAAAGATGCAAGATCTCACACCTGGATTTGGGGATCCTCTGCCATTCCTCCTTGCAGATCCTCTCCAGTTCTGTCAGGTTGGATGGTAAACGTTGGTGGACAGCCATTTTTAGGTCTCTCCAGAGATGCTCAATTGGGTTTAAGTCAGGGCTCTGGCTGGGCCATTCAAGAACAGTCACAGAGTTGTTGTGAAGCCACTCCTTCATTATTTTAGCTGTGCTTAGGGTCATTGTCTTGTTGGAAGGTAAACCTTCGGCCCAGTCTGAGGTCCTGAGCTCTCTGGAGAAGGTTTTCATCCAGGATATCCTTGTACTTGGCCGCATTCATCTTTCCCTCGATTGCAACCAGTCGTCCTGTCCCTGCAGCTGAAAAACACCCCCACAGCATGATGCTGCCACCACCATGCTTCACTGTTGGGACTGTATTGGACAGGTGATGAGCAGTGCCTGGTTTTCTCCAGACATACTGCTTAGAATTAAGGCCAAAAAGTTCTATCTTGGTCTCATCAGACCAGAGAATCTTATTTCTCACCATCTTGGCAAACTCCATGTGGGCTTTCATGTGTCTTGCAATGAGGAGAGGCTTCCGTCGGGCCACTCTGGCATAAAGCCCTGACTGGTGGAGGGCTGCAGTGATGGTTGACTTTCTACAACTTTCTCCCATCTCCCGACTGCATCTCTGGAGCTCAGCCACAGTGATCTTTGGGTTCTTCTTTACTTCTCTCACCAAGGCTCTTCTCCCGATAGCTCAGTTTGGCCGGACGGCCATCTCTAGGAAGGGTTCTGGTTGTCCCAAACATCTTCCATTTAAGGATTATGGAGGCCACTGTGCTCTTAGGAACCTTAAGTGCAGCAGAAATTTTTTTGTAACCGTGGCCAGATCTGTGCCTTGCCACAATTCTGTCTCCGAGCTCTTCAGGCAGTTCCTTTGACCTCATGATTCTCATTTGCTCTGACATGCACTGTGAGCTGTAAGGTCTTATATAGACAGTTGTGTGGCTTTCCTAATCAAGTCCAATCAGTATAATCAAACACAGCTGGACTCAAATGAAGGTGTAGAACCATCTCAAGGATGATCAGAAGAAATGGACAGCACCTGAGTTAAATAAATGAGTGTCACAGCAAAGGGTCTGAATACTTAGGACCATGTGATATTTCAGTCTTTCTGTTTTAATAAATCTGCAAAAATGTCAACAATTGTGTTTTTCTGTCAATATGGGGTGCTGTGTGTACATTGAGGAAAAAAATGAACTTTAATGATTTTAGCAAATGGCTGCAATATAATAAAGAGTGAAAAATTTAAGGGGGTCTGAATACTTTCCGTACCCACTGTACATTTAAGACACTGTACTCAAGTGAAGACAGCCAGGTGTTCTTCTGCCAATGAATCCCGAGATGCTCTTTTGGATTGTTCTCACAAACTTGGAGATCATGCAGCTCGAGTGCTGCTATTATTTAAAGCACAAGACAGACTAAGGGCTGGTTCACAAAGCACGTTTCTCCATTTAAAAATGTGAGATGGAGGCCAGTGGAATGGGAAAAAACCACAAGGTCTCAAGATGCATATTTTTACTTCAAAGTTTAACTATTTAACTTTTTACAATGCAAAGTCATGTGCGAGACGCTGCAAAAGATGTGAGATGTCAAACATGTCAGTTAGTATGACTCCTATAAGGGTCCGTTCACACAGAATGTGTTTTTACTAGTGGTGTCAAAATTAGCGCGTTAACACATTAAATGAGTTCTTCCAGTTGCATTTAACATATTTAACGCAGCATCCGTTTTTACATCATAATTTGGCTATTGTTACATCACATGATCACGCTAAACCATTCAATCCAACCTGATCTCACAGCAATTCGTATGTATTTTACGAGGTGGCTAATTCATACGAATTCGTACCACATCATTCGTACAAATTTGAATGTTTTTTGCTAAATTGTAAGTATTGTACAAGTTGCCAAATTCATATAAATTTAGACAAATTGTAGGAATTCGTATAATTTAGATAACCTCGTAAAATACATATGAATTGGCCGTGATATAGCATTGATTCAAACGGCACAAGACAAACAAAGTGTTGTCTGTGAATATTGTCTGTGTGACACACACCAGTATCGAGTTCTCTTTCACGCTTGAACAAACATTAACACACAGAATTAAGTCAAAATGCCCATTTTGTCGAGTATCCTCATAAGACCAGTCTTAAATGAATTAAAAAACATATTAAAAGACCTTAAATAGTTGTGAGAAAATTAGATTTGTCAGATCTATGTCATGTTGGGCAGCAGCAGGTCTTACATCAGCATAATAAACCAGTTGCTGTGATGGCTGTCATGTTAATCAAAGAACAAAGGTAAGACATAAAATTGTAGCTTTAATAAGGATTAATCTATATTTAATTTATAATTTCTGCAGTGAAGACTGTAAAGTGTTACATAACTTTATTCAATTTCTGTATTTCCTACCTTCTAGGGAAGGCCACTGGTAAATATGACATTTATATGACCTAATAAAGTTGACATTGATAGCTTTTAGCTATACTGTAATGTCGAATGTCTATTAATGTTTATTTATTTATTTATTTTTTAAAATAAATTTCATAGAGACATCAATACCAGTATTGGTATCATTGATACTGGCGTTCATTCATAAAAAAAGATGACATTAAACAAATATTTAAAATATGCTGTCTTTAAGTTGCTTCTGCATTAATTTTGAGAGTAACTGTAAAATTATTACAGTATAAAAATAAGAAAAACTCCAGTGTTTTTAATTGCGATAGAATTACAGAAAAATTCTATTAATCAGCATTTTTTAATCTATTGAGAGCACTAGTTTTACATTTAAAAATGTCAACCGTGTCTTTTTTATGCTGAGTTAAAAAAAAAAAACAAAAACTCAACTCTGAGAGCCCGTCCACACAGAGACACGTTTAGATGTATACATAAAACATTTGTATCGGATCGGCATTTCGTCCTGACAGATCCGGCATTTTGGGAGCCTGAAACCGCTATTTTTGAAAACGGGCCCCAGAGTGGATAAATCTGAAAATAACACCCTTGTGTTTTTGTGTTTTGCATTTTCCAGTGCGGTTTCAGTGGTTTCGTGTGTACACGGATATTTCTTGAGACGAGGGAAAAAAATAGATCAGATAAGGAAAGCTCAGGCTTCATTTGGATGTGGCCTGACTGTCCTCATTCACTTGCTATTTTAAAGAAAATACCAAAATGCTCAAAAGGGAATGACAGTCGCAAATGGGGACTGCAAGGTGCTTTGTGATTTGTCAGTTTACCAGTTCTTTCTCATGGGCTGATCTTAGGGACAGATCTAGGCACTGGAGCTAAACAGGTGTGCTGCAGGTCTGGAGACTCTGCCCTGTTTGAGTGTGAATCTCTGTGGATGCTTCATTTGTAATGAAGTATTGATGCAGAGATGCTGAGAAAAAGGCAGGTGATAATTGGATTCTGTTCTGGGCCCCGCTGCACACCCCAGCAACACGTGTTTTTAATGAGCCTTTCTCTCTCTTTCTCAGTTTGCTCGCTCTCTCTAGGCCTCCCCCCTTTTGTCTGTCTCTCATCAGTGGATGTGTTATGAGCACCTCTGTTCTGTCTCTCCCTCTATCAGCAGTGAGCTGGATGTGGCTGTGCCTTGTGAGTGTTTAGGTAAGGTAGTGAGAGGAGCTCGAGGGAAGAGTGAGTCACGGTGAGGCCTAATTTCACTTGCTTGTTCTCACTTGTCCAAAGCAGCTTTAGAATAGGCTGCTCATCAAGATGCTACATTAACGTGTCTTAAAGGGTTAGTTCAACCAAAAATGAAAATTCTGTAATTAATTACTCAACGTCATGTCGGTCCACACCCCGTAAGACCTTTGTTCATCTTCGGAACACAAATTAAGATATTTTTGATAAAAACCGATGGCTCAGTGAGGCCTCCATTGCCAGCAAGTTAAATACCTTTTTGAATGCCCAGAAAGGTACTAAAAACATATTTAAAACAGTTCATATGAGTACAGCAGTTAAACCTTAATATTATAAAGCGACGAGTCCTACCAGTCCGGTCTGAAATAAATAAACACTTATTATAAGTGTACCATAATGATTCAGCTAAGACAAAAACACGATTTGGAAAATGGATTCATGTTGTACATTCTCATTATATAATTTTTGTAAATGTTGAACACAAAAAAAGTTGCGGACAGCAGCTTTAACCCCTTAACTGTCACCCCCACTTTTTTTTTTTTTAAACAAGAAAATGCACTATCCAAACTTAAATGGTTGTAATTCAAGAATACTTTGGAGTATAGACATAAGGCTGGTCTTGTTTTAAAGATGAAATTTGGCAGATTATTGTAGATGTGAAATTACTTATGTAAGTGAAACAGAAAAAAAGTTAAAGAAGTTTGTTTATGAAAATGTAAAAATATAATATTTTATATTTTATATAAAATATACATTTTACAAAACAAGTTTTACTCTAAAGCTGATAAGAAATCAAAGCCAAAAATCTGAACAAGTTGTGTTCCAAATTTCAGGTTGATATCTCAAAAAATGAGCTTTCAGTAAGATTTTGTTTGGGCGCAGTACCACACTTTTTCACTAGATGACAACCAAGCTCCATTGGGGACCATATAAAGGCGCCTCCATTTCCATATATGGTTTGAGTGATCTGAACCATATATTTCCATTATTTTCATACAATTTATGAAGTAGACATCCTATATAGAAGTAGTATGGGAAGTTTGGCAGAATTTGATATGAATTCAGCCTCTAATAAACATAAAAACAGGTTATAGATCGCCGCCACAAACATAAATGTGTTTTTTTTTTCTATTAAAAACATTTTCAGACTTTTTTTTCTCTTGGCATGAAAACAAACATGTTTCAACCAATCTTTAATGATTTTTCATGTTCATCGCAATTTCAAAATAAAGGTCTGAACATGCCTTATGAGTATGAAAATATGCTTGTTGCAAATTGATAAATTACTGCTCCTCTGTAATTTATTTTGGAAATCAGTCACCAAATTTGTAAACTACAGATTCTAAGCTTTCAAATGATATATAGTTTGTCAAGATTAGTTTAGGTTTAGTATAGAATATTACTGTTTTAAATATGTAATGGCAAACATCCCACCTGTGGGATCAATTTAATGCATCATGGCTGAATAAAAGTACTCATTTCTTTAAAAAAAAAATCAGACCCCAAACCTTTGATCGATAGTGTAAGTTACTCAATATTGAAAATTATTTTTTTTACCATTTATTTAATAATGAAATCAATAATAATAAAACATTTATTTATTTATATATTTATATTAGTAATATCCCGATCTTACGGCAATTCGTATGTATTTTATGAGGTGGTGAATTCGTACGAATTCATACAACCTCATTTGTACAAAAATGTTTTTTGCTAAATTGTACATATTTAATGAGTTGCCAAATTCGTATGAATTCGTACGAATTACCTACCCCTTAACCCCACCCCTAAACCTACCCGTCACTGGGGTTTAGACAAATATTATGAATTCATACAAGTGAGGTCATACGAATTTGTACTAATTAGCCACTTTGTAAAATACGTACGAATTGGTCGTGAGAAAGCGTTGCAATATAACATTTGCGCTCATACTTTTGGTCTTAATATCTGCACGTCACAGAACAACAGCACTCTTGTTCATGTCATGCTCACTATTCTTTGAACAAGATTTAGATGGATTTAAATAATGCATTGTTTATGTTTGTGCACATTTTGGTGTATTTTAATTTGAAAGCATGTATAAAGTCATGTTCCTGCAGGCAGCTCTGGTAGAGTATGCCATTAGCAACACCAAGAACACTGTAAGTAACTTTGCATAAAAGCATCTTCCAAATGTATAAATATAAATGCAATGTAAATAAAATATATTCTCTGCCCATAAGCAAGTCCACAACGAATCTCACAGAAGTCTGCAGAACTGGAACAGCATTATTCACGTGCTCCTAAATATTAGCCACCCCTTCATGTGCATTTAAATATCAGCTAATTTAATATTGAAATTGTGAAAGAAAAAGTCAGAGTACATCTGTGCCTGGCTGTAGGGCTGGGCGACCTTCTGTGAACAAGTACATTATCCAAAGACTGCCTTTATTCAAAGAGACTCAGAGCGCTTAGCAGTTAACGCTACAGTAGAACGTCTTTTCATCTCCTCAAGAGCAGTCTGCCACAGAGAGGATGCTTTTTCTTCAAGACTTATATTGTCTTAATCCCCGGGCCTAATCCGACTTGTGTCAAAACGCCGCGGTCGTCGTGAGTCCAGACTTGACTGAACTGAAGGATTTAACACATTAGTATTAGACTTCCTATTCTCTTAAACCACTCTCTCAATGCAACAGGGACAAAAACCAGCAGCAGGCCGAGCCCGGGGAATGTAAAAGCCTGTGAAACTGAGCGCCAAGCAGCCTGTAATGGTTGTGAATTTTCATTTGAAAGCACAGAAATACGATTATACACTTCTAAATGGGCTTAAGACACATCTAGAACAAGGTTGTGAAAAGCATAATGCCATAAATGGGCATCTGGAGAAGCGCTTAAGGCTGAAGGGACAGTTAAACCAAGTCTGCTTTCACTCTGGGGCAAGGATCTGCTTCACATATATATATTTTTTTTTTCCAGAATAGTCTTGTTGTAGAGGCATTTGGAAGTATTTGTTACACTTTGGAGGCCTGCTCTTTATAGTTCTCCAGTATTTGAGTGCATGATTGACGGACGGTATCGGCTATTAAATTATATATAGGCTCTGATAAACCATAAAACACAGAATAGAACAGTTCTGACTACTTTTTTGTAGATTTATGTTTCAATTTTCTGCCATTAAGTTATCCGAAATGCACAGTAACTGAATATGGCATTTTTATTATATGGGATTGGAAAGTAATAAAGCATAAGTTACATTCCACAGCCCCATAAACTCTAATGGACTTAATAAATGAATTGGATCCAGTATTCGTAGAGTGCACATTTCATTCACTGTAACAAGACCATTTATTCCTTGTCCTTAAAAGGACAATTCAGTTCAGCCGAAAATAAAATTGTCATAATTAAAGCTGTATAATGTTTATATATATATATATATATATATATATATATATATATATATATATATATATAAATATATATATATATATAAATATATATATAAATAATATGTGTGCATGTTTATGCATGTATATATGTGTGTGTGTATATATATTTGAAGTAGGTTGAAGTATTGCTTTAAACCAAGCAACAATTCAGTGAAAGACCTTTCCAGGCAGATAAAAATACCATTTTGCAACACATCATTTGGTCCCACTTTATATTAAGTGGCCTTAACTACTATGTACTTACATTTAAATTAATCATTTGATACAATGCACTTATTGTGTACATACATGTTTTTATATTGTACTTATATTTTAAAAACACCTGCATGTAATTACATCTGTAATTCATTTATGTTATTACATTTATAATTACACTGTTGACCCATCCCTTACACCTTACCTCTACCCTTAAACCTACCCATACCACCAAAGCTTTCCCTAACCTTACCCGTATCTCACCTCAATAGCAGCAAAAGTGTTTTGCAATTCAGTATGAACCCAATAAGTACATTGTACTTATTTTTTGATGCAAGTACATAGTAGTTAAGGCCACTTAATATAAAGTGGGACACATCATTTTCCTTTTTATTTATTACATTATTAATAGAAACAGTTTTCTTTGTTAACAGCTGAGAATCATGTAAATGGCATTTGCTCTCTGCATTGGTAGAGAACTGTCGAGAAACAACCAGAATGAAAGAGAGAGGATAGGAAAAAACAAAGTACCTAGTTTACTTCATTTTTCTCCTCTACCACTCAATATGCTGAGTCACACAAACACTTTGGAATACTATTCCTTTTGTTTGTAGCCTGTTGACCTTCTCTGCTTAAAAATGAAGCATTGCTTGCCCATTTCACCCTTCATGGTGTATTCACATAAATATATGCATACGGTGAAAACCTATTTTCATAAGTACACTTTTGTTACTGAATCATCAGCGGCAGCGATGGGGTTAGTTTTAGCCCGATAAATATCATGGTATATTTGCTCTGCTGATTGTGTGGAGTGCCTATGCAGAGATCCCTATGGTATTTTAAAGTTACAAGTGATGGTAGATGCACATAAACATAAAGCAGTATGGAAAAAGATGGTGATGCTGTGTAAAAACAAACCAAAGGCATTATCATTGTTAAATGCCTGAGGAGAAAGTAGGCTTTATGGGCGGGTAAAACACAGAAGGTTGTTTCTTTAGCACTAGAGTGGTCTCCAGCTGAGAAAGTCATTTGTGTTTCAGGAAATTTTCAGTTCTGTGCACACTTGAGGTCTTTGC